>NW_027048344.1:0-9857 GCF_025399875.1 Dalotia coriaria | reverse complement strand
GTAGAATTTCCGGTTTAGTTTATTGCTTTTAACGCGTAAACACAAAACGACGAAATTTTATTATTCGTTTTATTAATATTGCTTCAATTTGAACGATTTCAACGATCTAAAATGCTTGAAAATGCTTATTTTAGCAAAACAGCACGTTTTGAGCTTTATTCTGCGTTTTAACGCGTAAAACAGCAAAAAAAACGACGAAATTTTATTATTCGTTTTTATTAATATTGCGTCCATTTGAACGATTCCAACGATCTAAAATTTTGAAAATGCTTTTTTTAAGCAAAACAGCACTTTTTGAGCTTTAATCTGCGTTTTAACGCGTAAAACAGCATAAAACGACGAAATTTTTATTATTCGTTTTTATTCATATTGTTTATTTGAACGATTTCAACCATCTAAAATGCTTGAAAATGCTTATTTTAGCAAAACAGCACGTTTTGAGCTTTAATCTGCGTTTTAACGCGTAAAACAGTATAAAACGACGAATTTTTATTATTCTTTTTTATTAATATTGCGTCTATTTAAAACGATTTCGACGATCTAGAATGCTTGAAAATGCTTATTTTAGCAAAACATCACGTTTTGAGCTTTCCCAGCGTTTTAACGCGTAAAACAGCATAAAAACGACGAAATTTTTTTATTATTCGTTTTTATTAATATTGCGTCTATTTGAACGATTTCAACGATCAAAAAATGCTTGAAAATGCTTATTTTAGCAAAACAGCACGTTTTGAGTTTTTAATCTGCGTTTTAACGCGTAAAACAGCATAAAAACGACGAATTTTTTATTCGTTTTATTAATATTGCGTCTATTTGAACGATTTCAACGATCTAAAATGCTTGAAAATGCCTATTTTAGCAAAACAGCACGTTTTGAGCTTTAATCTGCGTTTTAACGCGTAAAACAGCATAAAACGACGAATTTTTATTATTGGGTTTTTTATTAATATTGCTTCTTTTTGAACGATTTCAACGATCAAAATGCTTGAAAATGCTTATTTTGAAAACAGCACGTTTGAGTTTTTATTCTGCGTTTTAACGCGTAAAACAGCATAAAAACGACGAAATTTTTATTATTCGTTTTTTATTAATTTTTGCTTCTATTTGAACGATTTCAACGATCTAAATGCTTGAAAATGCTTATTTTAGCAAAAGCACGTTTTGAGCTTTAATCTGCGTTTTAACGCGTAAAACAGCAAAAAAACGACGAATTTTTATTATTCTTTTTTTATTAATATTGCTTCTATTTGAACGATTTCAACGATCTGAAATGCTTGAAAATTTTATTTTACCAAAACAGCACGTTTTGAGTTTTTAATCTGCGTTTTAACGCAAAACAGCAAAAAAACGACGAATTTTTATTATTCGTTTTATTCATATTGCTTCTATTTGAACGATTTCAACGATCTAAAATGCTTGAAAATGCTTATTTTAGCAAAACATCACTTTTTGAGCTTTAATCAGCGTTTTAACGCGTAAACAGCATAAAAACGACGAAATTTTTATTATTCGTTTTTTTTTATATATTGCGTCTATTTGAACGATTTAAACGATCTAAAATGCTTGAAAATGCTTATTTTAGCAAAACAGCACGTTTTGAGTTTTTAAATCTGCGTTTTAACGCGTAAAACAGCAAAAAAACGCCCGAATTTTATTATTCGTTTTTTTTAAATATTGCTTCTATTTGAACGATTTCAACGATCTAAAATGCTTGAAAATGCTTATTTTAGCAAAAACAGCACTTTTTGAGCTTTAATCTGCGTTTTAACGCGTAAAACAGCATAAAACGACGAATTTTTATTATTCGTTTTTATTAATATTGCTTCTATTTGAACGATTTCAACGATTAAAATGCTTGAAAATGCTTATTTTAGCAAAACAGCACGTTTTGAGCTTTATTCTGCGTTTTAACGCGTAAAACAGCATAAAAACGACGAAATTTTATTATTCGTTTTTATTAATATTGCGTCTATTTGAACGATTTCAATGATCTAAAAATGCTTGAAAATGCTTATTTTAGCAAAACAGCACGTTTTGAGCTTTAATCTGCGTTTTAACGCGTAAACAGCATAAAATGACGAAATTTTTATTATTCGTTTTTATTAATATTGCGTCTATTTGAACGATTTCAACGATCTAAAATGCTTGAAAAATGCGCTTATTTTAGCAAAACAGCACGTTTTGTTTAATCTGCGTTTTAACGCGTAAAACAGCATAAAAACGACGAATTTTTTATTATTCGTTTTTATTAATATTGCTTCTATTTGAACGATTTCAACAATCTAAAATGCTTTAGAAAATGCTTATTTTTAGCAAACAGCACGTTTTGTTTTAATCTGCGTTTAACGCGTAAAACAGCATAAAACGACAAATTTTTATTATTCGTTTTTTATTCATATTGTTTCTATTTGAACGATTTCAACGATCTAAAATGCTTGAAATGCTTATTTTAGCAAAACGAATTTTTTGTATTATCGTTTTATTAATATTGCGCCGGAACACTTCATCACTATGTCGCTGAAAAATGCTTATTTTAGCAAAACATCACGTTTCGAGTTTTAACGCGTTTTAACGCGTAAAACAGCATAAAAACGACGAAATTCTTTTTATTATTCGTTTTTATTAATATTGCGTCTATTTGAATGATTTCAACGGGATCTAAAATGCTTTGAAAATGCTTTTATTTTTAGCAAAAACAGCACGTTTTGAGTTTAATCTGCGTTTAACGCGTAAAAACAGCATAAAACGACGAATTTTTTATTATTCGTTTTATTAATATTGCTTCTATTTGAACGATTTCAACGGATCTAAAATGCTTTGAAAATGCTTATTTTAGCAAAACAGCACGTTTTGAGCTTTAATCTGCGTTTAACGCGTAAAACAGCATAAAAACGACGAATTTTTTTCTTATTCGTTTTTATTAATATTGCAGGTCTATTTGAACGATTTCAACGATCTAAATGCTTGAAAATGCTTATTTTAAAGCAAAACAGCACATTTTGAGCTTTTAATCTGCGTTTTAACGGCAAAAATGGTACAAAAAACGACGAATTTTTTATTATTCGGTTTTTATTAATATTGCTTCTATTTGAACGATTTCAACGATCAAAAATGCTTGAAAATGTTTTATTTTAGCAAAACAGCACGTTTTTGAGCTTTATTCTTGCGTTTTAACGCGTGAAACAGCATAAAACGACGAAATTTTTATTATTCCTTTGTTTTATTAATATTGCTTCATTTGAACGATTTCCCAACGATCTAAAATGCTTTGAAAAATGCTTATTTTAAAGCAAAACAGCACGTTTTGAGCTTTTAACGCAGGTTTTAACGCGTAAAACAAAAGCATAAAACGACGAATTTTTATTATTCGTTTTTATTAATATTGCTTCTATTTGAACGATTTCAACGATTCGAAATGCTTGAAAATTTATTTTACTCAAAACAGCACGTTTTGAGTTTTAATCTGCGTTTTAACGCGTAAAAACAGCATAAAAACGACGAATTTTTTTATTATTCGTTTTTATTCATATTGCTTCTATTAAACGCATTTCAACGATCTAAAATGCTTGAAAGCTTATTTAGCAAAACATCACGTTTGAGCTTTAATCAGCGTTTAACGCGTAAAACAGCATAAAAACGACGAAATTTTTATTATTCGTTTTATTAATATTGCGTCTATTTGAACGATTTCAACGACCCAAAATGCTTTGAAAAATGCTTATTTTAGCAAAACAGCACGTTTTGAGTTTTACCCGCGTTTTAACGCGTAAAACAGCATAAAAAACGACGAATTTTTATTATTCGTTTTTATTAATATTGCCGGTTTGAACGATTTCAACGATCTAAAATGCTTGAAAATGCTTATTTTGTAGCAAAACAGCACGTTTTGAGTTTTTATTCCCGCGTTTAACGCGTAAAACAGCATAAAAAAACGACGAAATTTTTATTATTATTCGTTTTACAATATTGCGTCTATTTGAACGATTTCAATGATTCAAAATGCTTTGAAAATGCTTTATTTTAGCAAAAACAGCACGTTTTGAGCTTTAATCTGCGTTTTAACGCGCGTAAAACAGCATAAAAAAATGACGAAATTTTTATCATTCCGTTTTTATTAATATTGCGTCTATTTGAACGATTTCAACGATCTAAAATGCTTGAAATGCTTATTTTAGCAAAACAGCACGTTTTGAGCTTTAATCTGCGTTTCAACGCGTAAAACAGCACATAAAACGACGAATTTTTATTATTCGTTTTTATTAATATTGTTTCTATTTGAACGATTTCAACAATCTAAAAATGCTTGAAAATGCTTATTTTAGCAAAACAGCACGTTTTGAGTTTTAATCTGCGTTTAACGCGTAAAACAGCGCATAAAAACGACAAATTTTTATTATTCGTTTTTATTCATATTGTTTTATTTGAACGATTTCAACGATCTAAAATGCTTGAAAAATGCTTATTTTAGCAAAACAGCACGTTTTGAGCTTTAATCAGCGTTTTAACGCGTAAAACAGCATAAAACGACGAATTTTTTGTTTTTCCCAAATTTTTTTTTTTTTTAAATTTTTTTTTAAAAAAAAATTTTTTTAAAATTTTTTTTTTTAAAAGCAAAAATTTTGGGTTTTTTTTTAAAAAAAAAGGAAAAAAAAATTTTTTTATTTTTTTTTTTGGGTTTTAAAAAAAAAAATTTTAAAAATTTTTTTTTTTAAAAACCCCTTTTTTAATTTTTTTTAAAAAAAAAAAAAAAATTTTTTTTTTTTTTTTTTTTTTTAAAAACCAAAAAAAATTTTCAAAAATTTTTTTAAAAAACCTTTTTTTTTTTTTCCCAAAAAGGCAAAAAAAGGAAAAAAAATTTTTTTTTAAAAGTTTTTTTTTTTTAAAAAAACAAAAAAAATTTTTTTAAAAAACCCCCCGGGGCCTTTTTTTTTAACCGGGGGGAAAAAAAAAGGAAAAAAAAATTTTTTTTTTTTCTTTTTTTTTTTTTGGGGAAAAAATTTTTTTTAAAAAAATTTTTTTTTTTAAAAACCCGTTTTAATTTAAAAAAAAAAAAAAAAAAAAACCGTTTTTTTTATTTTTTTTTAAAACCCCTTTTAAAATTTAAACCCAAAAAAAAGGTTTTTTTTAAAAACCTTTTTAATTTTTCCAAAAAAAGGGGAAAAAAAAAAAAATTTTTTTTTTTTTTTTAAATTTTTCCCTTTTAAAAGTTTAAAATTTTTTTTGCAAAAAACCTTTTTAAAAAAAAACCCTTTTAAAAAAAGGGGTTTAAAAAAAAAAAAAAGGTTTTTTTTTTGGTTTTTTAAATTTTTTTTAAATGTTTAAAAGAAAAAACCCAAAAAATTTTTTTTTTTAAAACCTTTTTAAAAAAAAAAAAAAAATTTTTAAAAAAATTTTTTTTTTTAAATTTTTTTTTTTTTTTCCCCCCAAAAAAAAAATTTTTTTTTTTAAAAAATTTTTTTTTGGGAAAAATTTTAAAAAGGGTTTTTTTTTTAAATTTTTTTTTTGGGTTTTTTTAAAGGAAAAACCAAAACCCCTTTTAAAAAAAAACCCTTTTGGTTTTAACTTTTTTGGGGGAAAAGGAAAAAAAAAAAAAAATTTTTTTTTTTTTTTTTTTTTTTTTTTTTCCCCCCTTTTTTTTTAAAAAAAAAAAATTTTTTAAAAACCTTTTTTTTTTAACCCCAAAAAAAAACCCAAAAAAAAATTTTTTTTTTTTTTTTTTTTTTTTAAAAAAAAAATTTAAAAATTTTTTTTTTTAAAAAAGGGTTTTTTAAAAATTTTTTGGTTTTAAAAAAAAGGGTTTTTTTTTTTTTTTTTTTTTTTTTTTTTTTTTTCCCCCAAAAAAAAAATTTTTTTTTTTCCCCAAAAAAAAAAATTTTTTGGGGTTTTTTTTTTAAAAAAAATTTTTTTTTAACTTTAAAAAAAAATTTTTCCAAAAAATTTTTTTTCCAAACCACGTTTTTTTTTATTTTTTTTTTTTTTTTTCCCCCCCTTTTTAAAATTTTTTTTTTCCGTTTTTTAAAAAAAGGGGGGAAAAAAAAAAGGGGCCCTTTCCCCCTTTTTTAAAAAAAAAAAAAAAAATTTTTGGTTTTTTTTTTCTTAACAAAAAAAAAAAAAAAGGGTTTTTTAAAAAAAAGGTTTTTTTTCCCCGCTTTTAAAAGGGAAAAAAAAAAAAGCCGTTTTTTTTTTCCTTTTTTTTTTCCCCCCAAAAAAAATTTTTAAAAAAATTTTTTTTTTTTTTTAAAAAGAAAAGGGGAAAAAATTTTTTTTTTTTTTTTTTTTTTTTTTTTAAAAAAATTTTTAAAGGAAAAATTTAAAATTTAAAAAAAAAAAAAAAAAAAACCCCAAATTTTTTTTAACGGAAAAAATTAAAAAAAAAAATTTTTTTTTTTTCCCCTTTTTTTTTAAGGTTTTAAAAAAAAAAAAAAAAAACCCTTTTTTTTTCCTTTTCCGAAAAAATTTAAAAAGTTTTTTTTTTTTAAAAAAATTTTTTTTTTTAAAAATTTTTTTAAAAAAAAAAACCTTTTTTAAAAATTTTTTTTTTTTAAAAAATTTTTTAAAACCCAAAAAAAAAAAAAAAATTTTTTTTTGGAAAAAAATTTTTTTAAAGGGGTTTTGGTTTAAAAAAAAAAAAAAACCCTTTTTAAAATTTTTTTTTTAAAAAAAAGGAAAAAAAAAAAAATTTTTTTTTTTTTTTAATTTTTTTTTTAAAAAACAAAAAAAATTTTTTTTTTTTTAAAAAAATTTTTTTTTTAAATTTTTTTTAAAAAAAAAAAAAATTTTTTAAAAACCCTTTTTTTTTTCCTTTTTAAAAAAAAAAAAAACCCCCTTTTTTTTAAAAAAGGTTTTTTTTTTGGGTTTTTTAAAAAAAAAAAAAAAAAATTTTTTTTTTTTTAATTTTTTAAAAAACCAAAAAAAAAGGGGGGTTTTTTTTTTTAAAAATTTTTTTCCTTTTTTTTTTTGGGCAAAAAATTTAAAAAAAAATTTTTTTTTTTTTAAAAATTTTTTTTAAAAAAATTTTAAAAAAAAATTTTTTTTTTTTTCCCCTTTTTTTGAAAAATTTTTTTTTAAAAAAAAAAAAAAATTTTTTTTTTTTTTTTTTTAAAAAGGAAAAACAACAAATTTTTTTTTTTTTTTTTTTAAAAAGAACGTTTTAACAAAAAATTTTTTAAAAGCTTAAAAGCAAAAAACCTTTTTTTTTTTTTTTTTTTAAAAAAAAAAAAAATTTTAAAAATTTTTCTTTTTTTTTTTTTTTTAAAAAAAATTTTTAAAAAATTTTTTTTTTTTAAAAAAAAAAAAATTTTTTTTTTCTTTTAAAAAAACCCCAAAAAATTTTTTTTTTTTAAAAAATTTTTTTAAAATTTTTTTTAAAAAGGAAACCCCAAAAAACCCGGAAAAAAAAAAAAAAAAATTTTTTTTTTTGGTTTTTTTTTTTTTAAAAACGAAAAAATTTTTTAAAAAATTTTTCTTTTTTTTTTTGCCAAAAACTTTTTTAAAAAAAATTTTTAAAAAATTTTTTTTAAAAAAAGGGTTTGGTTTTTTTCTTTTCCGAAAAAACAAAAAAAATTTTTTTTTTTTAAAAAAAATTTTTTTTTTTTTTTAAAATTTCCCCAAAAAAAGGAAAAAAAAAAAACCCGTTTTTTTTTTTTTTAAATTTAAAAGGAAAAAAATTTTTTTTTTTTTAAAAAATTTTTTTTTTTTTCCCCAAAAAAAAAAAAAAAAAAAATTTTTTTTTTTCCTTTAAAAATTTAAAAAAAAAAAAAACCTTTTTTTTTTTTTAAAAAAAGGTTTTTTTTTAAATTTTTTAACCTTTTTAAAAAATTTTAAAATTTTTTAAAAAAAATTTTTTTTTAAAAAATTTTTTTTTTTGGAAAAAAAAAAAATTTTTTTTTTTTTTTAAAAAACCGTTTTTTTTTTTTAAACCAAAAAAGGAAAAAAAAAACCCCTTTTTTTTTTTAAATTTTTTTTTTAAAAAAACCAAAAAAAAATTTTTAAATTTTTTTTTTAAAAAACCTTTTTGGCCCCCTTTTTTTAAAAAATTTAAAAAATTTTAAAAGGAAAAAATTTTTTTTTTAAATTTTTTTTTAAAAAAAAACCAAAAAAAGTTTTTTTTTTTTTAAAAAAGGTTTTTTAAATTTTTTTAAAAAAGGAAAAAATTTAAAAAAAAAAAAAATTTTTTTTTTTTTTAAAAAATTTGCTTTTTTGAAAAAAAAAACAAAAATTTTTTTTTTTTTTAAAAAATTTTTTTTTGGTTTTTTTCCCCAAAAAAAAAAAAAAACCTTTTTTTTGAAAGGTTTTGGTTTTTTTTTTTTAAGGGAAAAAAACCCAAAAAATTTTTGGGGTTTTTTTTTAAAAAAAAAAATTTTTTTTTTTCCTTTTTCCCAAAAAAAAAAAATTTTTTTAAAAACCCTTTTTTTTTTTTTTTTAAGGGGAAAAACCCTTAAAAAAAAAAAATTTTTTTTTGGAAAAAATTTTGGTTTTTTTGGGTTTCCCAAAAAAAAAAAAAAAAATTTTTTTTTAAAACCCTTTTTTTTTTTTTCCCTTTCCGAAAAAATAAAAAAAAAAATTTTTTTTTTAAAAAACCTTTTTGGTTTTTTTTTAAAAAAAAGGGAAAAAATTTAAAAAAAAAAAATTTTTTTTTTTAAACCCTTTTTTAAAAAACCCCCCTTTTTTTTTTTTTTTTTTAAAAAAAAATTTTTTAAAAATTTAAAAAATTTAAAAAAAAAAATTTTAATTTTTTTTTTTTTCCTTTTTTTTAAAAAAAAAGGAAAAAAAAAATTTTTTTAAATTTTGTTTTTTTTTAAAACCCCGGATTTGGGGCCCCGGAAAAAAAAAAAAAAAATTTTTTTTTTTTTTTTTTTTCCCCCCCCAAAAAAATTTTTTTTTTTTTTTTTTCCCCCTTTTTTTTAAACCCCAAAAAAAATTTTTTAAAAAAAAAATTTTTTTTTTAAATTTTTTTGGAAAAAAAAAAATTTTTTTTTAAAATTTTTTTAAAAAACCCCTTTTTTTTTTTTAAAAGCAAAAAAAGCAAAAAGGCAAAAATTTTTTTTTTTTTTTTCCTTTAAAAGTTTAAAAAAAAAAAATTTTTTTTTTTTTTTTTTTAAAAAAAATTTTTTTTTTTTTTTTTTTTAAAAAAAAAAAAAAAATTTTTAATTTTTTTTTTTAAAACCCCTTTAAAAAAAAAAAAAAAAAAGGGTTTTTTTTTGGAAAAAAAATTTTGGTTTTTTTTTTAAAATTTAAAAAAAAAGGTTTTTTTTTTTTTTTTTTTAAAAAAAACCCCTTTTTTTTTTTTTTTTTTTTTTTAAAAAATTTTTTTTTAAAAAAAATTTAAAAAAAATTTTTTTTCTTTTTTCCTTTTCGAAAAAAAGGAAAAAAAAAAAATTTTAAAAATTTTTCCTTTTTTTTGGAAAAAACCCTTTTGTTTTTTTTTTTTAAAAAAAAAAAAAAATTTTTAAAAAAATTTTTTAAAATTTTCCTTTTTTTTTAAGGGAAAAAAAAAAAACCTTTTTTAAAAAAAAATTTTTTTTTTTTGGGAAAAAAAAAAAAAAAATTTTTTTTTTAAAAGCTTCTTTTAAACTTATTTTTTTTTAAAAAGGGAAAAAATTTAAAAAGAAAAATTTTTTAATTTTTTTTTTTGGGGTAAAAAAAAAAATTTTTTAAAAGGGCCTTTTTTTTTTTCCTTTAAAAAAACCCCCCGGGGGGTTTTTTTAAAAAAACCAAAATTTTTTTTTTTTTTAAAAAAACCTTTAAAAGGGGTTTTTTTAAATTTTTTTTAAAAAAAAAAAATTTTTTTTTTAAAAAAAATTTTTAAATTTTTTTTTTTAAAAAAAAAAAATTTTTTTTCCTTTTTTTTGGGAAAA
>NW_027048343.1:0-9866 GCF_025399875.1 Dalotia coriaria | reverse complement strand
TTTTTTTTTAAAATTTTTTAAAAAAAAAAATTTTGGGTTTTTTCCTTTTCCCCAAAAATTTTTTTAAAAAAATTTTTTTTTTTTTTTTTGGTTTTTTTTTTTTAAAAAAAAAAAAAAAATTTTTTTTAAAAAAATTTTTTTTTTTTTTTTTCCCTTTCCAAAAAAAAAAAAAAATTTTTTTTCCCCAAAAATTTTTTTTTTTTAAACCAAAAAAAAAAAAAAAAAATTTTTTTAAAAAACCCTTTTTTTTTTTTTTTTAAGGGTTTAAAAACAAAAAAAAAAATTTTTTTTCCCTTTTTTTTTCCTTTTTTTTTCCGAAAAAAAAAAAAAAAAATTTTTTTAAAAAAATTTTTTTTTTTAATTTTTTGGGGAAAAAAAGCTTAAAAAGGTTTTTTTTTTTTTTTTTTTTAAAAAAAAAAAAAAAAAAATTTTTTTTTTTTTTTTAAAAAAAAAATTGGTTTTTGGGGAAAAAAAAAAAATTTTTAAATTTTTTTTTAAAAAAAAATTTTTTCTTTTTTCCCCCTTTTAAAAAAAAAAAATTTTTTTAAAAAAAAAATTTTTTTTTTTTGCGTTTTTTTTTTTAACAAAACAAAAATTTTTAAAATTTTTTTTTTTTAAAAAGGTTTTAAAAAACCCCCCAAAAAAAATTTTTAAAAAAAAAAAAAAAATTTTTTTTAATTTTTTCCTTTAAAACAAAAAAAAAAATTTTTTAAAATTCCTTTTTTAAAAAATTTTTTAAAATTTTTTAAAAAAAAAAATTTTTTTAAAAAAAAATTTTTTTATTTTTTTTTTTTTTAAAAAAAAAAAAAATTTTTAAAATTTTTTTTAAATTTTTTTTTTAAAAAGGCCCCTTTTTAAATTTTTTCCCAAAAAAAAAAAAAATTTTTTTTTTTTCCCCCCCCTTTTTTTTTTTTCCCAAAAAAATTTAAAAAATTTTTTTTAGAAAAAAAATTTTTTAAAAATTTTTAAAAAAAAAAAAAAAAAATTTTTTTTTTTTTTTTTTTTTGGCCCTTTTAAAAATTTAAAATTTAAAATTTTTTTTTTTAAAAAAACCCCCGGGTTTTTTTTAAAAAAAAACCAAAAAAAACGACGAAATTTTTTTATTTTTTTTTAATTTTTTTTTTTAAAAAAAAAAAAAATTTTTTTTTTTTTTAAAAAGGGGTTTTTTTTTTTTTTAACCTTTTTAAAACCCAAAAAAGGAAAAAAAAATTTTTTTTTTTTTTTTTTGGTTTTTAAATTTAAAAAAAATTTTAAAAATTTTTTTAAAAAAAAAACCCCTTTTTTTTTTTTTAAAAAAAAATTTTAAAAAATTTTTATTTTTTTTTTTTTTCCTTTTTAAAAAAATTTTAAAAAAAAAAAAAAAAAATTTTTTTTAAAACCTTTTTTTTTCCCCCCTTTTTAAAAAAAAAAAAATTTTTTTTTTTTTTTTTTTTTAAACCAAAAAATTTTTTTTTTTTTTTAAAAAAAAAAGCTTTTTTTTTTTTGGGGGAAAAAAAAAAAAAAAAAGGGTTTTTTTTTTTTTTTTTTTTTTTTTAAAAAAAAAATTTTAAAATTTTTCTTTTTTTAAAAAAAAAAAAAAATTTTTTTTTTTTTCCCCCAAAAAAAGGGGAAAAAAAAAATTTTTTTTTTTTTTTCCCTTTTTTTTAAAAAAAAAAAATTTTTCCAAAATTTAAAATTTTAAAAAAAACCCCTTTTTTAAAAAAAAAATTTTTTAAAAAAAACGTTTTAAAACCGAAAAAAAAAAAATTTTTTTTTTTTTTTTTTTTTTTCCAAAAAAATTTTAAAAAAATTTTAAAAAATTTTTTTTTTTAAAAAACCCTTTTTTTTTTTTAAAAAAAAAAAAAACCAAAATTTTTTTTTTTTTTTTTTTATTTTTTTTTTTTAAAAAATTTAAAAAAAATTTTTTTAAAAAAAGGGTTTTGGTTTTTAAAACCTTTTTAATTTTAAAACCAAAAAGGGAAAAAAAAAAAAAATTTTTTTTTTTTAAAAAACCCAAAATTTTTTTAAAAAATTTTTTTGGGGGTTTTTTTTTTTTTTAAAACCCCCAAAAAAAAAAATTTTTTTTTTTTTTTTTAAAAAAAAAAAAACCGTTTTTTTTTTTTTTTTAAAAAAAAAAGGAAAAATTTTTTTTAAAAACAAAATTTTCCCAAAAATTTTTTAAAACCCCAAAAAAAAAAGGGAAATTTTTTTTTTAAAAAAATTTTTTAAAAAAAAAATTTTTTTTTTAAAAAATTTTTTTTTTAAAAAATTTTTAAATTTTTAAATTTTTTTAAAATTTTTTTAAAAAAATTTTAAAAACCTTTTTTTTTTTTTAAAAAAAAAAAAAATTTTTTTTTTTTAAAATTGCTTTTTTTTAACAAAAATTTTTTAAAAATTTTTTTTTAAAGGCAAAAAACCTTTTGAAAAATTTTTTTTTTTTTTAAAAAAAATTAAAAAAAAAATTTTTTAACTTTCTTTTTTTAAAATTTTTTTAAAAAAACCAAAAATTTTGGTTTTTTTTTTAAAAAAAAAAAAAAATTTTTTTTTTTCCCCTTTTTTTTGGGAAAAAAAAAAAATTTTTTTAAATTTTGGTTTTTTTTTGGAAAAGAACGTTTTTTTTTTTTGGTTTTTTTTAAAAAAAAAGGGTTTTTTTTTTAAATTTTTTTTAAAAAAAGGTTAAAAAAAATTTTTTAAATTTTTTTTAAAATTTTTTAAAAAAAATTTTTTGGCTTTTTCCTTTTTTTTAAAAAAAAGGAAAAAAAAATTTTTTTTTTTTTTAAAAAATTTTTTTAAAAAAATTTTTAAACCCCTTTTTTTAAATTTTTTTTTAAAAAAAGGCGGGAAAAAAATTTTTTTTTAAAAAAAATTAAAAAAAATTTTTTTTTTGTTTTTTTTTTAAAAAAAATTTTAAAAAATTTTTTTTAAAATTTTTTTTGGAAAAAAACCAAAAAAAAAAAACCCCCTTTTAAAAAGAAAAAAAAAAATTTTTTTTTTTTTTTTTTTTTTTTCCCCTTTAAAAAAAATTTTTAAATTTTGTTTTTTTTTTTAAAAAGAACGTTTTTTTTTTTAAAAAAAAAAAAAAAATTTTTAATTTTTTTTAAAAAATTTTTTAAAAAAAAAAAAAAAAAAAATTTTTTTTCCTTTTTTAAAAAAATTTTTTTAACTTTTTTTAAAAAAAAAAAAAAAAAAAAATTTTTTTTTTTTTTAATTTTTTTTGGAAAAAAAAAAAAAATTTTTATTATTCGTTTTTATTTATTGCGTCTATTTGAACGATTTCAACGATCTAAAAATGCTTGAAAATGCTTATTTTAGCAAAACAGCACGTTTTGAGCTTTATCTGCGTTTTAACGCGTAAAACAGCATAAAAACGACGAAATTTTTATTATTCGTTTTTTATTTTATTGCGTCTATTTGAACGATTTCAACGATCTAAAATGCTTGAAAATGCTTTATTTTAGCAAAACAGCACGTTTTGAGTTTTAATCTACGTTTTAACGCGTAAAACAGCATAAAAACGACGAATTTTTATTATTGTTTTGATTTATTGCTTCTATTTGATCGATTTCAACGATCTAAAATGCTTGAAAATGCTTATTTTAGCAAAACAGCACGTTTTGAGCTTTAATCAGCGTTAACGCAGAAAACAGCATAAAACGACGAAATTCTTTTATTATTCGTTTTATTTTATTGGCATATTTGAACGATTTCAACGATCTAAAAATGCTTGAAAATGCTTTTAGCAAAACAGCACGTTTTGAGTTTTAATCTGCGTAAACGCGTAAAACAGCATAAAACGACGAAATTTTTATTATTCGTTTTTATAATATTGCTTCTATTTGAACGATTCAAACGATTAAAATGCTTGAAAAACTTATTTTGAGCAAACGCGTTTAGTTTAATCTGCGTTTAACGCTAAAACAGCATAAAACGACGAAATTTTTTATTATTCTTTTATTAATTTTTCGTCTATTTGAACGATTTCAACGATCTAAAATGCTTGAAAATGCTTATTTTAGCAAAAGCACGTTTTGAGTTTAATCTGCGTTTTAACACGTAAAACAGCATAAAAAACGAATTTTTTATTATTCGTTTTTATTAATATTGCTCTATTTGAACGATTTCAACGATCTAAAATGCTTGAAAATGCTTATTTTAGCAAAACACACGTTTTGAGTTTAATCTGCGTTTTAACGCGTAAACCGCATAAAACGACGAAATTTTTATTATTCGTTTAAATATTGCTCATTTGAACGATTTCAACGATCTAAAATGCTTGAAAATGCTTTTTTAGCAAAAATAGCACGTTTTGAGCTTTATTCTGCGTTTAACGCGTAAACAGCATAAAAACGACGAAATTTTATTATTCGTTTTTTTATTGCGTCTATTTAACGTTCAACGATCTAAAATGCTTGAATGTTATTTTAGCAAAACACGTTTTGATTTAATCTGCGTTTAACGCGTAAAACAGCATAAAACGACGAATTTTTTATTATTCGTTTTATTTATATTGCGTCTATTTGAACGATTTCAACGATCAAAATGCTTGAAATGCTTATTTTAGCAAACAGCACTTTTTGAGCTTTATTCTGCGTTTTAACGCGTAAAACAGCAAAAAAAAACGACAAAATTTTTTTATTTTTTCTTTTTTATTTTTTTTTTGCGTCATTTGAACGATTTAAACGATCTAAAAGGGCGAAAATGCTTATTTTAGCAAAACAGCACGTTTTGAGTTTTAATCTACTTTTTTAACGCGTAAAACAGCAAAAAAAACGACAAATTTTTTTTATTATTTTTTTTTTGATTAATATTGCTTCATTTGATCGATTTCAACGATCAAAAAATGCTTGAAAATGCTTTTTTTTAAAAAAACAGCACGTTTTGAGCTTTAATCAGCTTTTTTTTAACGCGAAAAACAGCAAAAAAACGACGAAATTTTTTATTATTCGTTTTTATTTTTATTCCCGTCTTTTTTGAACGATTTCAACGATCTTGCGAAAATCCCATTTTAGAAAAACAGCACTTTTTGAGCTTTAATCTGCGTATTAACGCGTAAAACAGCAAAAAAAAACGAGGGAAAATTATTCTTTTTTATTAATTTGCTTCTATTTGAACGTTTCAAGGGATCTAAAATGTTTTTGAAAATACTTTTTTGCAAAACAGCACTTTTTTGAGTTTTTAATCTGGGGGTTTTAACGCGAAAAAACAGCATAAAAACGAGGGGAAATTTTTATTTTTTTTTTTATTAATATTGCGTCTATTTGAACGATTTCAACGATCTAAAATGCTTGAAAATGCTTATTTTAGCAAACAACAGCACGTTTTGAGCTTTAATCTGCGTTTTAACGCGTAAAACAACAGCATAAAACGACGAATTTTTTATTATTCGTTTTTATTTATATTGCTTCTATTTGAACGATTTCAACGATCTAAAAATGCTTGAAAAAATGCTTATTTTAGCAAAACAGCACGTTTTGAGCTTTATTCTGCGTTTAACGCGTAAAACAGCATAAAAAAACGATTGTATTATTCGTTTTTATTTTATTGCGTCTATTTGAAACGATTTCAACGATCTAAAATGCTTGAAAATGCTTATTTTAGCAAAACAGCACGTTTTGAGTTTTAATCTGCGTTTTAACGCGTAAAACAGCATAAAAAACGACGAAATTTTTATTATTCGTTTTTACATTATTGCGTCCATTTGAACGATTTCAACGATCTAAAATGCTTGAAAATGCTTATTTTAGCAAAAACAGCACGTTTTGAGCTTTAATCTGCGTTTTAACGCGTAAAACAGCATAAAACGACGAAATTTTATTATTCGTTTTATTAATATTGCGTCTATTTGAACGATTTCAACGATCTAAAATGCTTGAAAATGCTTATTTTAGCAAAAAAAACAGCACGTTTTCAGCTTTATTCAGCTTTTAACGCGTAAACAGCATAAAAACGACGAAATTTTTTATTATTTGTTTTTTTATTTTTATTGCGTCTATTTGAACGATTTCAACGATCTTACCGTGCTGAAAATGTGCTTATTTTAGCAAAACAGTTAATGTTTTGAGCTTTAATCTGCTTTAACGCGTGAAACAGCATAAAACGACGAATTTTGTTATTCGTTTTGGTTAATATTGTTTCTATTTCGGAACGATTTCAACGATTCAAAATGTTTGAAATGCTTTATTTTAGCGCAAAACAGCATCAAGCCTTGAGCTTTTTACCCGCGTTTTAACGCGCAAAACAGCATAAAACGTGACGAATTTTTTTATTATTTGTTTTTATTAATATTGCTTCTATTTAAACGATTTCAACGATTCAAAAATGCTTGAAAATGCTTATTTTGTGCAAAAACAACACGTTTTGAGTTTTAATCTGCGTTTAACGCGTAAAACAGCATAAAAAACTACGAAATTTTTATTATTCGTTTTTATTAATATTGTTTCTATTTGAAACGATTTCAACGATCTATAATGCTTTGAAAATGCTTTATTTTGTGCTAAACAGCACGTTTTGAGCTTTAATCTGCGTTTTAACGCAAAACAGCATAAAACGACGAAATTTTTATTATTCGTTTTGCCAATATTGCGTCTATTTGAACGATTTCAACGATCTAAAATGCTGGAAAATGTGCGGTTTTAGCAAAACAGCACGTTTTGAGCTTTAATCTGCGTTTTAACACGTAAAACAGCATAAAACGACGCAATTTTTTTATTATTCGTTTTTATTAATATTGCTTCTATTTGAACGATTTCAACGATCTAAAAATGCTTAAAAATGCTTTATTTTAGCAAACAGCACGTTTTGAGTTTTAATCTGCGTTTAACGCGTAAAACCGCATAAAAAACGACGGTACCTTATTATTCGTTTTTATTAATATTGCGTCTATTTGAACGATTTCAACGATCTAAAATGCTTCTGAAAATGCTTGTATATTTTTGAAGCGTAAAAAACAGCACGTTTTGAGTTTTTATTCTGCGTTTTAACGCGTAAACAGCATAAAACGACGAAATTTTATTATTCGTTTTTATTTTTATTGCGTCTATTATTTGAACGATTTCAACGATCTAAAATGCTTGAAAATGCTTTTATTTTTAGCAAAACAGCACGTTTTGAGCTTTTAATCTCGCGTTTTAACGCGTAAACAAAGCATAAAAACGACGAATTTTATTATTCGTTTTTATTTATATTGCTTCTATTTGAACGATTTCAACGATCTAAAATGCTTGAAAATGTTTATTTTAAAGCAAAACAGCACGTTTTGAGCTTTTATTCTGCGTTTTAACGCGTAAACAGCATAAAAACGACGAAATTTTTATTATTCGTTTTTATTTTTATTGCGTCTATTTGAACGATTTCAACGATCTAAAAATGCTTGAAAATGCTTATTTTTAAAGCAAACGTTAACGTTTTGAGCTTTAATCTGCGTTTCAACGCGTAAAACAAGCGCTAAAACGACGAAATTTTTATTATTCGTTTTTATTACTATTGCGTCTATTTGAACGATTTCAACGATCTAAAATGTTTTGAAAATGCTTATTTTAGTAAAACAGTAATGTTTTCAGCTTTTATTCAGCGTTTTAACGCGTAAAACAGCATAAAAACGACGAAATTTTTATTATTCGTTTTTATTTTTATTGCGTCTATTTGAACGATTTCAACGATTCGTACGTTTGAAAATGCTTATTTTAGCAAACAGCACGTTTTGAGTTTTTAATCTGCGTTTTAACGCGTAAACAGCATAAAAACGACGCACTTTTTATTATTCGTTTTGCCATTATTGCTTCTATTTGAACGATTTTCAACGATCTAAAATGTGCTTGAAAATGTTTTATTTTAGCAAAAACAGTACGTTTTTGAGCTAATCTGCGTTTTAACGCGTAAAACAGCATAAAAAACGACGAATTTTTTTATTATTTGTTTTTATTAATATTGCTTCTATTTAAACGATTTCAACGATCTAAAAATGCTTGAAAATGCTTATTTTAAAGCAAAACAACACGTTTTGAGCTTGTCTGCGTTATAACGCGTAAAACAGCATAAAAACTACGGCAAATTTTTATTATTCGTTTTTACATTATTGCTTCTATTTGAACGTGATTTCAACGATCTATAATGCTTGAAAAGCTTATTTTAGCAAAACAGCACGTTTCGAGCTTTAATCTGCGTTTTAACGCGTAAAACAGCATAAAAACGTGACAACTTTTATTATTCGTTTTATCAATATTGCTTCCATTTGGAACGATTTCACCTGAGATCTAAAATGCTTGAAAATGCTTGCCTTTAGCAAAAACAGCACGTTTTGAGCTTTGCATCTGCGTTTTAACGCGTAAAAACAGCATAAAACGACGCACTTTTTAATATTCGTTTTTATTAATATTGCGTCTATTTGAATGATTTCAACGATCTAAAATGCTGGAAAAATGCTTTGCCTGAAGCAAAACAGCACGTTTGAGCTTTAATCTGCGCTTTAACGCGTAAAAACAGCATAAAACGACGAAATTTTTATTATTCGTTTTTATTAATATTGCTTCTATTTTGAACGATTTCCAACGATCTGATCGCTTGGAAAATGCTTATTTTAGCAAAACAGTACGTTTTCAGCTTTAATCTGCGTTTTAACGCGTAAAACAAGGCTAAAACGACGAAATTTTTATTATCTGTTTTTATTACTGTTTCCATTTGAACGATTTTCAACGATCTATAATGCTTGAAAATGCTTATTTTGCAGCAAAACAGCACGTTTTGAGCTTTAACTGCGTTTTAACGCGCAAAACAGCATAAAAACGACGAATTTTTTAATAATAATATTCGTTTTTTATTAATATTGCGTCTATTTGAACGATTTCAAATCGATCTAAAAATGCTTGAAAATGCTTTATTTTAGCAAAACAGCACGTTTTGAGCTTTAATCTGCGTTTTAACGCGTAAAACAGCATAAAAAACGATTTTAAATTTTTTTATTATTCGTTTTTACAATACGGCGTCTATTTGAACGATTTCAACGATCTAAAATGCTTGAAAATGCATTTTAGAAAAAACCACTTTTTTATTTTAATTTGGGTTTTTAACGCGTAAAACAGCATAAAAAAACGAATTTTTTTATTCGTTTTTATTAATATTGTTTATTTGAACGATTTCAACGATCTAAAATGCTTAAAAAGCTTATTTTAGAAAAAACAGCACGTTTTTTTTTTTAACCAAAAAAAAGAAAAAAAATTTTTTATTTTCGTTTTTATAATATTGCTTCTATTTGAACGTTTAACGATCAAAAAATGCTTGAAAATTTTTTTTAAAAAAAGGTTTTAGCTTTTAACGCTTTTAACGCAAAAACGATAAAAACGTTTTTTTTTTTTTTTAATTTGGCATTTAATTAAAATTTTCTAAAATTTGAAAAGCTTTTTTACCCCAAAAATTTTAGTTTTACGTTTTTAAAAAAAAAAATAAAAAAAAATTTTTATTATGCGTTTTTTTTTTTTTAGGGTCTATTTGAAGATTTGCAAAAAAGTTAAAAATTTTTTTGCAAAAACAGAGGATTTTTTTTTTTTTAAAAAACGCATAAAAAAAAATTTTTAATTTTTCTTTTTTTAAAATTTTGCTTTTGAACGATTTAAGTTAAAAATGCTTAAAATGTTTAAAAAAAAAAAACAGATTTTTTTTTAATTTTTTTTAATAAAACCAAAAAAGGTTTTTTAATTTTTTTTAAAAATTTGTTTTTTGAACGATTTAAACTAAAATGCTTTTAAAAGCAAAAGCAAAAACAGATTTTTTTTAAATCGGTTTTAAGAAAAAAAGCATAAAAACGACGAAAATTTTTTTTTCTTTTTTAAAAGCCTTTTAAGTTTAACGCTAAAAAGCAAAAGCATTTTAAAAACGTTTTTTTTTTTTTTAAG
>NW_027048342.1:2500-9869 GCF_025399875.1 Dalotia coriaria | reverse complement strand
AAAAAGCAGTTTTTAAGTTTTAATTGCGTTTTAACGCCGTTAAAACGGCTTAAAAAACGAGGGAAATTTTTTAATTAAAAAAAAACGCTTTTTTTTTTTTTTTAAATTTGCTTCTATTTGAACAATTTCAACGATCAAAAATGTTGAAAATGCTTATTTTAAAAACAGACTTTTTGGGTTTAACCGCGTTTTAACGCGTAAAACAGCAAAAAAACGACTTTTTTTTTTGTTTTTATTAATTTTGGGTCTATTTGAACATTTCAACGATCAAAAAATGCGAAAATGTTTATTTTAGAAAAAACAGCACGTTTTGAGTTTAATCTGCGTTTTAACGCGTAAACAGCAAAAAAACGACAATTTTATTATTTTTTTTATTAATATTGCTTCTTTTGAACGTTTTCCCAACGTCTAAAATGTTTAAAAATGCTTTTTTTAGCAAAACAGCACGTTTTGAGCATTCTGCGTTTTAACGCGTAAAAACTAAAACGACAATTTTTTTATTATTCTTTTTTTTATTAATATTGTCTATTTGAACGATTTCAACGTCTAAAATGCTTAAAAAATTTTTTTAAAAGAAAAACGGTTTTTGGTTTTAATCTGCTTTTTAACGCGAAAAACAGCATAAAAAGACGAATTTTTATTTTCGTTTTTAAATATTGCTTCTATTTGAACGATTTCAACAAACTAAAATGCGAAAATGCTTTTTTTAGCAAAACACCCTTTTTGGCTTTAATCTGCGTTTTAACGCGTAAAACAGCATAAAAGACAAAATTTTTTATTATTCGTTTTTTTTAATATTCTTCTATTTGAACGATTTCCGACTAAAATGCTTGAAAATGCTTTTTTTGCAAAACAGCACGTTTTGAGTTTAATCTGCGTTTTAACGCAAAACGATAAAACGACGAAATTTTTTATTCTTTTTTATTAATTTGCTCTATTTGACGATTTCAACGATTTAAAATGCTTGAAAATGCTTTTTTAGAAAAACACCGTTTTGGTTTTTAATCTGCGTTTTAACGCGTAAAACAGCAAAAAAACGATAAAATTTTTTATTATTCGTTTTTATTAATATTGCCTTTGAACGATTTCCCCGATCAAAAAATGCTTGAAAATGCTTTTTTTTAGCAAAACAGCACGTTTTGAGCTTTAATCTGCGTTTTAACGCGTAAAAACGGGCATAAAACGACGAATTTTTATTATTCGTTTTATTAATATTGCGTCTATTTGAACGATTTCAACGATCTAAAATGCTTGAAAATGCTTATTTTAGCAAAACAGCACGTTTTGAGTTTAATCTGCTTTTTAACGCGTAAAACGGCATAAAACGACGAAATTTTATTATTCGTTTTTATTTTATTGCGTCTATTTGAACGATTTCAACGATCTAAAATGCTGAAAATGTTATTTTAGCAAAACAGCACGTTTTGAGTTTTAATCTGCGTTTTAATGCGTAAAACAGCATAAAACGACGAAATTTTTATTATTTTTTTTTTTATTAATATTGCGTCTATTTGAACGATTTCAACGATCTAAAATGCTTGAAAATGCTTATTTTAGCAAAACAGCACGTTTTGAGTTTAATCTGCGTTTTTAACGCGTAAAACAGCATAAAAACGACGAATTTTTATTATTCTTTTTTTATTAATATTGCTTCTATTTGAACGATTTCAACGATCTAAAATGTTTGAAAATGCTTATTTTAAAAACAGCAGTTTTGAGCTTTATTCTGCGTTTTAACGCGAAAAACAGCATAAAAACGACGAAATTATTATTATTCGTTTTTATTAATTTGAACGATTTAAACCGATCTAAAATGCTTGAAAATGCTTATTTTAGCAAAAACAGCACGTTTTGAGTTTTAATCTGCGTTTTAACGCGTAAAACAGCATAAAAACGACGAATTTTTTTTTTATTCGTTTTTATTAATATTGCGTCTATTTGAACGATTTCAACGATCTAAAATGCTTAAAAAATGCTTTTTTTAGCAAAACAGCACTTTTTGAGCTTTAATCTGCGTTTTAACGCGAAAACAGCATAAAAACGACAAAATTTTTTTAATTTGTTTTTATTAATATTGCGTTTTATTTGGAACGATTTCAACGATCTAAAAGTTTAAAAAATGCTTTTTTTAAGCAAAACAGCACGTTTGAGCTTTAATCTGCTTTTTTAAAGGGCGTTAAACAAACTTTAAAACGACGAAATTTTTATTACCCTTTTTTTATTAATTTGCTTCAAATTTGAACGATTTCAACGATCTAAAATGCTTGAAAATCTTTTTTTAGCAAAACAGCACGTTTTGAGTTTTATTTGCTTTTAACGCAAAAAGCATAAAACGAAAAAATTTTTTTATTATTCGTTTTTATTAATATTCCCCCCCTTTTGAAGGGTTTTTTCAACGATCTAAAATGCTTGAAAATGTTTATTTTAGAAAAAACAGCAGGGTTTTGAGCTTTAATCGCGTTTTAACGCGTAAAACAGCAAAAAAATGACAAATTTTTTTATTATTCTTTTTTTTATTAATATTGCTTCTATTTGAACGTTTTCCCCAAAACGAACAAAAAATGCTTGAAAATGCTTATTTTCCCAAACGAATTTTTTGGGAGTTTTTAATCTGCGTTTTAACGCGTAAAACAGCAAAAAAACGACGAAATTTTTATTATTCTTTTTTTTATTAATTTTTTTTTCCCTATTTGAACGTTTTCCCAACGATCTAAAAGCTTAAAAAATGCTATTTTTGGCAAAACAGCACTTTTTGAGTTTTTAATCTGCGTTTTAACGCGTAAAACAGCAAAAAAAAACGACAAAATTTTTTATTATTCTTTTTTTTATTAATATTGGTCTATTTGATCGATTTCAACGTTTTAAAAAATGTTTTAAAAATGTTTATTTTAGCAAAAACAGCACGTTTTGACCCTTTTAATCTCGTTTTAAAGCGTAAAACAGCAAAAAAAACGACAAATTTTTTATTATTCGTTTTTATTAATATTGCTTCTATTTGAACGATTTCAACGATCTAAAATGCTTGAAAATGCTTATTTTAGCAAAACAGCACGTTTTGTTTTTTAAACCCCGTTTTAACGCGAAAAACAGCATAAAACGATGAAATTTTATTATTCTTTTTTTTTAAAAATTTTTTTTTTAAAAAAAAAAAAAAATTTTTTTTTAAAAATTTTTTTAAAAATTTTTTTTTTTTTAAAAAAAAAAAATCCCCTGCTTTTTTAAAACGCTTTTAAAAAACAAAAGCATAAAACGAGGGAAATTTTTAAATTAAAAAAAAAAAAATTTTTTTTCTTTTTTTATTAATTTTTTTTCCCCCCCCCCCCCCCCCCCCCCTTTTTTTTTTTTTTTTTTTTTTTTTTTTTTTTTTTTTTTTTTTTTTTTTCCCCTTTTGGCCCGAACAAAAAAATTTTTTTTCAAAACCAAAAATTTCCTTAAAATGTTTGAAAATGCTTATTTTAGCAAAACAGCACGTTTTGAGTTTAATCTGCGTTTTAACGCGTAAAAGCATAAAACGCGAATTTTTTTTATTCGTTTTTATTTTTTGTTTTTTTGAAACGATTTACCGATCTAAAATGCTTGAAAATGCTTTTTAGCAAAACAGCACTTTTTGGGTTTAATCTGCTTTTTAACGCGTAAAACAGCATAAAAACGACGAATTTTTATTATTCGTTTTATTAATATTGCGTCTATTTGAACGTTTCAACGACTAAAATGCTTGAAAATTTTTTATTTTAGCAAAACAGCACGTTTTGAGTTTAATCTGCGTTTAACGCGTAAAACAGCATAAAAACGACAAATTTTTTTTATTATTCGTTTTTATTAATATTGCTTCTATTTTGAACGATTTCAACGATCTAAAATGCTTGAAAATGCTTATTTTAGCAAAACAGCACGTTTTGAGCTTTAATCTGCGTTTTAACGCGTAAAACGGCATAAAAACGACGAAATTTTTATTATTCGTTTTTATTTTTATTGCGTCTATTTGAACGATTTCAACGATCTAAAATGCTTGAAAATGCTTATTTTAGCAAATCAGTACGTTTTGAGTTTTAATCTGCGTTTCTTAACGCGGCAAAACAGCATAAAACGACAAATTTTTTATTATTCGTTTTGCAATAATATTGTTTATTTGAACAATTTCAACGATCTAAAATGCTTGAAAATGCTTATTTTAGCAAAACAGCACGTTTTGAGTTTAATCTGCGTTTTAACGCGTAAAACAGGCATAAAATGACGAATTTTTTTATTATTCGTTTTTTATTAATATTGCTTCTATTTGAACGATTTCAACGAACTAAAATGCTTGAAAATGCTTATTTTAGCAAAACAGCACGTTTTGAGCTTTAATCTGCGTTTTAACGCGTAAAACAGCATAAAAAACGACGAAATTTTTTATTATTCGTTTTATTAATATTGCTTCTATTTGAACGATTTCAACGATCTAAAATGCTTGAAAATGCTTATTTTAGCAAAACAGCACGTTTTGAGTTTAATCTGCGCTTAACGCGTAAAACAGCATAAAACGACGAAATTCTTATTATTCGTTTTTATTAATATTGCGTCTATTTGAACGATTTCAACGACCTAAAATGCTTGAAATGCTTATTTTAGCAAAACTGCACGTTTTGAGCTTTATTCTGCGTTTTAACGCGTAAAACAGCATGTAAAACGACGAAATTTTTATTATTCGTTTTTTATTTTTATTGCGTCTATTTTGAACGATTTCAACGATCTAAAAATGCTTGAAAATGCTTATTTTAGCAAAACAGCACGTTTTGAGCTTTGTGAATCTGAGTTTTGGCGTAAACAGCATAAAAAACGACGAATTTTTTATTATTCGTTTTTATAAATATTGTTTATTTGAACGATTTCAACGATCTAAAAATGCTTGAAAATGCTTATTTTAGCAAAACAGCACGTTTGAGCTTTAATCTGCGTTTTAACGCGCAAAACAGCATAAAAACGACGAAATTCTTTTATTATTCGTTTTTATTAATATTGCGTCTATTTGAACGTGATTTCAACGATCTACAATGCTTGAAAAATGTTTATTTTAGCAAAACAGCATCGTTTTTGAGCTTTAATCTGCGTTTCAACGCGTAAAACAGCATAAAACGACGAAATTTTTATTATTCGTTTTTTATTAATATTGCGTCTATTTGAACGATTTCAACGATCTAAAATGCCTGAAATGCATATTTGTAAGCAAAACAGCACGTTTTGAGCTTTTAATCTGCGTTTTAACGCGTAAAATGCACAAAAACGACGAATTTTTTATTATTCGTTTTTATTAATATTGCTTCTATTTGAACGATTTCAACGATCTAAATGCTTGTACGTTTATTTTAGCAAAACTACCGTTTTGAGCTTTAATCTGCGTTTAACGCGTAAAACGGCATAAAAACGACGAAATTTTTATTATTCGTTTTTATTTTTATTGCGTTTATTTTGAACGATTTCACCGATCTAAAAATGCTTTGAAAATGCTTATTTTAGCAAAAAACAGCACGTTTTGAGTTTTAATCGCGTTTTAACGCGTAACAGCATAAAACGACTAATTTTTTTATTATTCGTTTTTATTAATATTGCTTCTATTTGAACGATTTCAACGATCTAAAATGCTTGAAAATGCTTATTTTAGCAAAACAGCACGTTTTGAGCTTTATTCTGCGTTTTAACGCGCAAAACAGCATAAAAACGATGAAATTCTTTTATTATTCGTTTTTATTAATATTGCGCCCATTTGAAACGATTTCAACGATCTGCAAAATGCTTCTGGAAAATGCTTATTTTAGCAAAACAGCACGTTTTGAGTTTTAATCTGCGTTTTAACGCGTAAACAGCATAAAATGACGAATTTTTTATTATTCGTTTTTATTAATATTGCTTCTATTTGAACGTTTTCAACGATCTAAAAATGCTTGAAAATGCTTATTTTGTGCTAAAAAAAACAGCACGTTTTGAGCTTTAATCTGCGTTTTAACGCGTAAAACAGCATAAAAACGACGAAATTTTTATTATTCGTTTTTATTAATATTGCTTCTATTTGAACGATTTTCAACGATCTAAAAAATGCTTGAAAATGTTTATTTTGAAGCAAAAACAGCAATGCTCTTGAGCTAATCTGCGTTTAACGCGTGAAAACACCATAAAAAACGACGACTTTTATTATTCGTTTTTATTAATATTGCGTCTATTTGAACGATTTCAACGATTCAAAATGCTTGAAAAATTTTTTAAAAATTTTTTTTTTTTTTAAAAAATTTTTTAAACTTTTCCGTTTTTTTTTTTAAAAAAAAAAATTTTTTTTTTTTTGCGTTTAAAAAAAAAAACAAAAAAAAAATTTTTTTTTAAAAAACCCCTTTTTTTAAAAAATTTTTTTTAAAAAAAATTTTTAAAAAAATTTTTTTTTTTTTAAATTTTTTAAAAAAAAAAAAAATTTTTTTTTTAAAAGTTTTTTTTAAAAAAATTTTTTTTTTTTTTTTCCCAAAAAAATTTTTTAAAAAAAAAAGGGTTTTTTTTTTTTTTTTAAAAAAAAAAAAACCCCCTTTTTTTTTTTTAAAAAAAATTGTTTTTTTTGGTTTTAAAAAAAAGCTTAAAAAGGGTTTTTTTTTTAAAAACCTTTTTTAAAAAATTTTTTCCTTTTTTAAAAAAAAAAATTTTTTTTAAAAACCCAAAAAAATTTTTTTTTTTTTCCGAAAAAAAAAAAGTTTTTAAAAAAATTTTTTTTTTTTTTTTTTTTAAAAAAAAAAAATTTTAAAAAATTTTTTTTTTTTAAAAAGGTTTTTAAAAAATTTTCTTTTAAAAAAAACCCCCAAAAAAAAATTTTTATTTTTTTTAAATTTTGGTTTTTTTTTAAGGGGAAAAACCAAAAAACCCCTTTTAATTTTTTTTTTTTGGGGTTTTAAAAAAAAAGCCCTAAAATTTAAAAAATTTTTTTTTAAAAAAAAATTTTTTTTAAGGGTTTCCCCAAAAAAAAAAATTTTTTTTTAAAAAAATTTTTTAAAAAAATTTTTTTGGAAACCCAAAAAAAAAAAAAAATTTTTTTTTTTTTTTTTTTTTTGGGGAAAAAACCCAAAAAAAAAAAAAATTTTTTTTTTTTTTAAAAAAATTTTTTTGGAAATTTTTTAAAAAAAAAATTTTTTTTTTTTTTAAAAAATTTTTAAAAAAATTTTTTTTTAAGGGTTTAAAAACAAAAAGGAAAATTTTTTTTTTTTTAAAAAATTTTCCTTTTCCGTTTTCCAAAACCAAAAAAAAAATTTTTTTTTCCCCAAATTTTTTTAAATTTTTTCCGAAAAAAAAAAAATGTTTTTTTTTTTTTTTAAATTTTTTTTTTAAAAAAAAAAAAAAATTTTTTTTTTTTTTAAAA
>NW_027048341.1:0-9872 GCF_025399875.1 Dalotia coriaria | reverse complement strand
GCTTTAACGTTTTAAGGAAAACGCTAAAACACAAAAAATTTTTTTACTTTTTTTAAATATTCGTTTTTAAGTTTGGTTTAAAAAAAAAATTTTTTTGAAAAACCCCCTTTTTTCCCCCTTTTTTTTTTAAAAAAAACTGCTAAAACGCAAAAAATTTTTACGATTTTTTTCGTTTTTTAAATTTTGCGTTAAAAAATTTAAAAATCTTTTTTTAAAAAACGCCTTTTTAGCAACGCTTTTTCAAAAAACCAAAAAAAAACGCGAAATTTTTTACGTTTTTTTTTTTTTTTATTTCATTTACGATTAAATTTTAAAATGTTTTTTGAAAACCCTTTTTTTTAAACGCGTTTTAAGCAAAAACCAAAAACCGAAAAAAAAGTTTTTTTTAAATTTTGGGTTATTTAATTTTTTTTTAAAAAAAATTTAAAATTTTTTTAAAAAACCCCTTTTGGGCAACGCTTTTAACGCGTAAAACCTCCCCAGAATTTTTATTTTCGTTTTTTTAAATTTTCTTTTAAATTTAAATTAAAAATGCTTGAAAATGTTTTTTAAAAAAACAGGAGTTTAACTTTTGAAAAAGAAAAAAAAAAAACCCAATTTTTTTTTTTTTTTTTAAAAATTTGGGTCTTTTGAACTTTTGATTAAAATGTTAAAATGCTTTTTTTTAAAAAAAGGTTTTAGTTTTAATCTGCGTTTAACGCTAAAACAGCATAAAAACGAGTTTTTTATTATTCGTTTTTTTTAAAAATTGCTTCTATTTGAACTTTTGATTAAAATTTTAAAATGTTTTTTGGAAAAACCCCTTTAGCAACTTTTTTGGCAAAAAACGCAAAAAACGCCGAAATTTTTAACGTTTTTTTTTAAATTTGGCATTTGCAATTTAACGATTAAAATTTTAAAATGTTTTTTTTTTGAAAAAAAGAGTTTTAAGCTTTTAAAGCGTCAGCTAAAACAAAAAAATTTTTTTTTTAAATTTTTTATTTTTAAAATTTAACTTTTAAAATTTTAAAATGCTTATTTTTAAAAAACCCAAGTTTAATCTGCTTTTAACGCGTCAGCATAAAACACAAATTTTTTTTATTCGTTTTTATTAATATTGCTCTATTTGAACTTTCAAGATTTCTTGAAAATCTTTTTTTAGCAAAAAGCACGTTTTGAGTTTAATCCTTTTTAACGCGTAAAACACAAAAACGCAAATTTTTTTTTTTTTTTTAAATATTCGTCTATTTGAACATTTCAAGAAAAATTTAAAATTTATTTTAGAAAAACAGCACTTTTTGAGCTTTATTCCTTTTTTAACCCTTTAAAAAATAAAACCAAAAATTTTTTTTTTTTTTTTTTTTTGGTTTTTGGTTTCAACGATCTAAAATGTTTAAAATCTTATTTTAGCAAAACAGCCGGATTTTTTTTTAAAAACCAAAAAAAAAAAAATTTTTTTATTTTTTTTTTTTATTTTTTTTTTAAAAAAACCACAAAATTTAAAATTTATTTTTAAAAAGAAAAAGGGTTTTCTTTTTTTTAACCCAAAAAAAAAAAAAATTTTTTTTTATTTTTTTTTTAAATTTTTTTTTTTTAAAATTTTTGAAAATGCTTATTTTAAAAACAGCACGTTTTGAGTTTTAATCTGCGTTTTAACGCGTAAAACAGCATAAAACGAAAATTTTTTTCTTTTTATTAATATTGCTTTTTAAATTTAACGATCAAAAATGCTTGAAAATGCTTATTTTAGCAAAAAAAAATTTTTTTAACCTTTTTAACGCTAAAACGAAAAAAAAATTTTTATTATTTTTTTTAAAAATTTTCCGCTATTTGAAGTTTTCCCAAAACAAAATTTGTTAAAATGTTTTTAGCAAACCAAGGATTTTTTTCCCGTTTTAAAAAAAAAGAAAAAAAAAGACGTTTTTTTAACGTTTTTTTTTTAAAAGCTTTATTTGGGAACGTTTTTAAAAATTTTTAAAAATGCTTTTTTAGAAAACAGCTTTTGAGTTTTTAAATTGGGGGAAAAAAACATAAAACACAATTTTTTTTTAATTGTTTTTATTTAGCCAATTTGAGTTTAACGTTAAAAAAGCTTAAAACTTTTTTTAAAAACGACTTTTTTTTATTCTTTTGCGAAAAAAAAAAAAATTTTTAATTGTTTTTTTTTTTACGCTTTTAAATTTTTTAACACTAAAAGCAAAAATTTTTTTTTTTAAAAACAGATTTTATTTAATTCTTTTTAAAAAAGCAAAAACGTTTTTTTTAAATTTTTTTTTAAATTCTTTTTTTTAACTTTCATTAAAAATTTTGAAAATTTTTTTTGAAAACGACGTTTTAACTTTTCCTTTTCCAAAAAAAATAAAAAAAATTTTAATTTTTTTTTTAAAAAGCCTTTTGACTTTAACTCTAAAAGCTTAAAAGCTTTTTAGAAAAAATACGTTTTTTTAATTGCTTTTTTCGGTAAACAAAAAAGGAAATTTTTATTTTGTTTTTTTTTTTTAGCTTATTTGCGTTTAACGTTTTCCTTAAAAACATTTTAAAACGGTTTATTTTTAATCTCTTTAAGGGTAAAACAACTAAAAGCTTTTTAATTTTTTTTTAAAAAGCTTCAAATTTGCGTTTTAAACTTAAAAGCTTATTTTAGCAAAACAGCACGTTTGAGCTTTTAATCTGCGCTTTAACGCGTAAACAGCATAAAAACGACGAAATTTTATTATTCGTTTTTATTAATATTGCTTCTCTATTTGAACGATTTCTAACGATCTAAAATGCTTGAAAGTGCTTATTTTAGCAAAAACAGCACGTTTTGAGCTTTAATCTGCGTTTTAACGCGTAAAACAGCATAAAACGATTAAATTTTTTATTATTTCGTTTTTATTAATATAGCGTCTATTTGAACGATTTCAACGATCTAAAACAGCTTGAAAAATGCTTTATTATTTTAAAGCAAAACAGCACGTTTGAGCTTTATTCTGCGTTTTAACGCGTAAAACAGCATAAAAAACGACGAAATTTTTTATTATTCGTTTTTATTTTATTGCGTCTATTTGAACGATTTCAACGATCTAAAATGCTTTGAAAATGCTTTTATTTTAGCAAAAACAGCACGTTTTGAGTTTTAATCTGCGTTTAACGCGTAAAACAGCATAAAAAACGACGAATTTTTATTATTCGTTTTTATTAATATTGCTTCTATTTGAACGATTTCAACGATCTAAAATGCTTGAAAATGTTTATTTTAGCAAAACAGCACGTTTTGAGAGGTTTAACTGCGTTTTGACGCGTAAAACAGCATAAAAACGACTTGAAATTTTTATTATTCGTTTTTTAATAATATTTGCGTCTATTTGAACGATTTCAACGATCTAAAATGCTTGAAAATGCTTATATTTTAGCAAAACAGCGTTTTGAGCTTTAATCTGCGTTTTAACGCGTCAGCATAAAAACGACGAATTTTGCCATTCGTTTTTATTAATATTGCTTCTATTTGAAACAATTCCTCAACGATCTAAAAATGCTTGAAAATGCATATTTTAGCAAAACAGCACGTTTTGAGCTTTAATCTGCGTGTTAACGTAGCGTAAAAACAGCATAAAAACGACGTAATTTTTATTATTCGTTTTTATTAATATTGCGTCTATTTGAACGTGATTTCAACGATCTAAAAATGCTCGAAAATAAAGTTTATATTTTAGCAAAACAGCACGTTTTGAGTTTTAATCAACGTTTTTAACGCGAAAACAGCATAAAAAACGACGAAATTTTTATTATTCGTTTTTATTAATAATATTGCGTCTATTTGAACGATTTCAACGATCTAAAATGTTTGAAAAATGTTATTTTAGCAAAACAGCATCGTTTTGAGTCTTTAACTGCGTTTTAACGCGTAAAACAGCATAAAAACGACGAATTTTTATTATTCGTTTTTATTAATATTGTTTATTTTGAACGATTTCAACGATTCAAATGTTTGAAAATGCTTATTTTAGCAAAACAGCACGTTTCGAGTTTTATCCGGTGTTTTAACGCGTAAAACAGCATAAAAAACGACGAAAATTTTATTATTCGTTTTATTAATATTGCGTCTATTTTGAACGATTTCAACGATCTAAAAATGCTTGAAAAATGCTTATTTTAGCAAAACAGCATCGTTTTGAGTTTTATTCTGCGTTTTAACACGTAAAACAGCATAAAATGACGAAATTTTTATTATTCGTTTTTTATTTTTACGCGCCCATTTGAACGATTTCAACGATCTAAAATGCTTGAAAAATGCTTATTTTAGCAAACAGCACGTTTTGAGCTTTAATCTGCGTTTTAACGCGTAAAAACAAAAGCATAAAACGACGAATTTTTTATTATTCGTTTTATTAATATTGTTTCTATTTAAACGATTTCAACGATCTAAAATGCTTGAAAATGCTTATATTTTAAAGCAAAACAACACGTTTTGAGTTTTAATCTGCGTTTTAACGCGTAAAACAGCATAAAAACGACGAAATTTTTATTATTCGTTTTATTAATATTGCTTCTATTTGAACGATTTCAACGATCTATACGCTTGAAAATGCTTTTATTTTAGCATAACAGCATCGTTTGAGTTTTAATCTATGTTTTGCCTAAAACAGCATAAAAACGGGACGAATTTTTATTATTCGTTTTTATTAATATTGCGTCTACTTGAAATGATTTCAACGACTCCAAATGCTTGAAAATGCTTATTTTAAAGCAAAACAGCAATGTTTTGAGTTTTTAATCAGCGTTTTAACGCGTAAAACAGCATAAAACGATGAAATTCTTTTATTATTCGTTTTTAATAATATTGCGTCTATTTTGAACGATTTCAACGATCTAAAATGCGTTTTGAAAATGTTTTATTTTAGCAAAAACAAAGCACGTTTTGAAAGTTTCTTAATCTGCGTTTTAACGCGTAAAACAGCATGTGCACGAGTTTTTATTAATCGCTTTACTAATATTGCCTCTATTTTGAAACGATTTCAACGTGATCTAGAATGCTTGAAAATGCTTATTTTAGCAAAACAGCACGTTTTGAGCTTTTAATCTGCGTTTTAATCGCGTAAAAACAGCATAAAAACGACGTGAAATTTGTATTATCTGTTTTATTATTATTGCGTCTATCGTGAACGTGATTTCAACGGATCTAAAATGCTTGAAAATGCTTTTATTTTAGCAAAACAGCATCGTTTTGAGCTTTATTCTGCGTTTTAACGCGTAAAAACAGCATAAAACGACGAAATTTTTATTATTCGTTTTTATTTTTATTGCGTCTATTTTGAACGATTTCAACGATCTAAAATGTTTGAAAATGCTTATTTTAGCAAAACAGCACGTTTTGAGCTTTAATCTGCGTTTTAACGCGTAAAACAGCATAAAAACGACGATTTTTTTGTTATTCGTTTTTATTAATATTGCTTCTATTTGAACGATTTCAAACGATCTAAAATGCTTGAAAATGCTTATTTTTAGCAAAAACAGCACGTTTTGAGCTTTTATTCTGCGTTTTTAAATGTAAAACAGCATAAAAACGACGAAATTTTTATTATTCGTTTTTATTTTTATTGCGTTTATTTGAACGATTTCAACGATCTAAAATGCTTGAAAATGCTTATTTTGAAGCAAAAAACAGCACGTTTTTGAGTTTTAATCTGCGTTTTAACGCGTAAAACAGCATAAAAACGACGAATTTTTATTATTCGTTTTTATTAATATTGCTTCTATTTGAACGATTTCAACGATCTAAAAAAATGCTTTTGAAAAATGCTTATTTTAAAGCAAAACAAACAGCACGTTTTGAGCTTTAACGCGTTTTAACGCGTCAGCATAAAAAACGACGAATTTTTTATTATTCGTTTTTATTACTATTGCTTCTATTTGGAACGATTTCAACGATCTAAAATGCTTTGTGCGTACCGCTATTTCTAGCAAAACAGCACGTTTTGAGCTTTTAATCTGCGTTTCTTAACGCGTAAAACAGCATAAAACGACCAGAATCTTTTTATTATTCGTTTTTATTAATATTGCTCTATTTGAACGATTTCACCGATCTAAAATGCGTTTTGAAAATGCTTATTTTAGCAAAACAGCACGTTTTGAGCTTTAATCTGCGTTTTTAACGCGTAAAACAGCACAAAAAACGACGAATTTTTATTATTCGTTTTTTTATTAATATTGCTTCTATTTAAACGATTTCAACGATCTAAAATGTTGAAAATGCTTATTTTAGCAAAACAGCACGTTTTTGAGTTTTAATCTGTTTTAACGCGTAAAACAGCATAAAACGACGAAATTTTATTATTCGTTTTTACAATATTGCTTCTATTTGAACGATTTCAACGATCTAAAATGCTTGAAAATGCTTATTTTAGCAAAACAGCACGTTTTGAGCTTTTAATCTGCGTTTTAACGCGTAAAACAGCATGGACGAATTTTTATTATTCGTTTTTATTAATATTGCTTCTATTTAAACGATTTCAACGATCTAAAAATGCTTTGAAAAATGCTTATTTTAGCAAAACAGCACGTTTTGAGCTTTAATCTGCGTTTTAACGCGTAAACAGCATAAAACGACGAATTTTTTGTATTATTCGTTTTATTAATATTGCTTCTATTTGAACGATTTCAACGATCTAAAAATGCTTTGAAAATGCTTATTTTAGCAAAACAGCACGTTTTGAGTTTTAATCTGCGGTTTTAACGCGTCCGCATAAAACGACGAATTTTTTATTATTCGTTTTATTAATATTGCTTCTATTTGAACGATTTCACCGATCTAAAATGCTTGAAAATGCTTATTTTAGCAAAACAGCACGTTTTGAGCTTTAATCAGCGTTTTAACGCGTAAAACAGCATAAAAACGACGAAATTCTTATTATTCGTTTTTATTAATATTGCGTCTATTTGAACGATTTCAACGGATCTAAAATGCTTGAAAAATGCTTATTTTAGCAAACAGCACGTTTTGAGCTTTAATCTGCGTTTAACGCGTAAAAACAGCATAAAAACGACGAATTTTACATTTGCTTTTTATTACGCTGTTCTTATTTGAACGATTTCAACGATCTAAAATGCTTGAAAATGCTTATTTTAGCAAAACAGCACGTTTCGAGTTTTAATCTGCGTTTTAACGCGTAAAACAGCATGTAAAAAACGACGAAATTTTATTATTCGTTTTATTACTATTGCGTCTATTTGAACGTGATTTCAACGATCTAAAATGCTTGAAAATGTTTATTTTAGCAAAACAGCACGTTTTGAGCTTTATTCTGCGTTTTAACACGTAAAACAGCATAAAAATGACGAAATTTTTATATTCGTTTTTATTTTTATTGCGTCTATTTGAACGATTTCAACGATCTAAAATGCTTTGAAAATGCTTATTTTAGCAAAACAGCACGTTTTGAGCTTTAATCTGCGTTTTAACGCGTAAACAGCATAAAAATGACGTGAATTTTATTATTCGTTTTTACACACATTATTGTTTCTATTTGAACGATTTCAACGATCTAAAATGCTTGAAAATGTTTATTTTAGCAAAACAGCACGTTTTAGCTTTAATCTGCGTTTTAATTCGCGTAAAACAGCATAAAAACGACGAATTTTTTATTATTATTCGTTTTTATTGATATTGCGTCTATTTGAACGATTTCAACGATCTGAAAATGCTTGAAAAATGCTTATTTTAGCAAACAGCACGTTTTGAGTTTTAATCTGCGTTTTAACGCGTAAAACAGCATAAAAACGACGAAATTTTTATTATTCGTTTTTATTAATATTGCGTCTATTTGAACGATTTCAACGATCTAAACAAGCTTGAAAATGCTTATTTTAGCAAACAGCACGTTTTATTTTAATCTGCGTTTTTAACACGTAAAACAGCATAAAAACGACGAATTTTATTATTCGTTTTTATTAATATTGCTTCTATTTGAACGATTTCAAACGATCTGCGCCGCTAAAACGTTTTATTTTAGCAAAACATCACGTTTTGAGCTTTAACTGCGTTTTAACGGCAAAACAGCATAAAAACGACGAAATTTTATTATTCGTTTTATTAATATTGCGTCTATTTGAACGATTTCTGGGCAACGTGATCTAAAATGCTTGAAAATGCTTATTTTAGTAAAAACAGCACGTTTTGAGCTTTTATTCTGCGTTTTAACGCGTAAACAGCATAAAACGACGAAATTTTTATTATTCGTTTTTATTTTTATTGCGTCTATTTGAACGTGATTTCAACGATCTAAAATGCTTTGAAAATGCTTATTTTAGCAAAACAGCACGTTTTGAGTTTTAATTCGCGTTTTAACGCGTAAACAGCATGTAAAACGACGAATTTTTTATTATTCGTTTTTATTAATATTGCTTCTATTTGATCGATTTCAACGATTCAAAATGCTTCTTGAAAATGCTTATTTTAGCAAAACAGCATCGCCTGAGGTTTTTAATCTGCGTTTTGACGCGTAAACAGCATAAAAACGACGAAATTTTATTATTCGTTTTTAATAATATTTGCGTCTATTTGAACGATTTCAACGACTTCCTTTTGAAAATGCTTATTTTAGCAAAAACAGCACGTTTTGTTTTAATCTGCGTTTTAATGGCGTCAGCATAAAAACGACGAATTTTTTATTATTCGTTTTTGCCAATATTGCTTCTATTTGAACAATTTCAACGATCTAAAATGCTTTGAAAATGCATATTTTAGCAAAACAGCACGTTTTGAGTTTTAATCTGCGTGTTAACGCGTAAACAGCATAAAACGACGAATTTTTTATTATTCGTTTTTATTACTATTGCGTCTATTTGAACGATTTCAACGATCTAAAATGCTTGAAAATGTGTTATTTTAGCAAAAACAGCATCGTTTTGAGCTTTAATCAACGTTTTAACAAGTGTAAAACAGCATAAAAAAACGACGAAATTTTATTATTCGTTTTATTAATATTGCCTATTTGAACGTGATTTCAACGATCTAAAAATGTTTGAAAATGCTTATTTTAGCAAAAACAGCACGTTTTGAGCCCAATCTCGCGTTTTAACGCGTAAAACAGCATAAAAAAATTTTTTTGTTTTTTGTTTTTATTAAATTCCCTTATTTGAAATTTAACAAAAGTTTTAAAATTTTTTTTAAAAGCAAAACACAGGATTTTTTATTTTTTTAAAAAAACCAAAAAAAAAAAACGAAAATTTTTTAATTTTTTTATTTTTATTGGCAAAAAATTTACTTAAAATGTTTTTAAAAGCAAAAGAAAAACAGATTTTTTGGTTTTTTAATTGCTTTTAATAAAACGAAAAAAACGCAATTTTTAATTTTTTTTTTAAAAACATTTTTTTTTTCCTTTTAAAAAGCTTAAAAGCTTTTTTTTAAAAAACGGTTTTTTTTTGCGTTTTAAGGGTAAAAAAAACGACAATTTTTAATTTTTTAAAAAAATTTTTTTTTTTAAGTTTAAACCAAAAAAGCTTAAAAATTTTTTTTTTTAAAAAATTTTTTATTAATTTGGGTTTTTAAGGGTAAAACACAAAAAAGCGAATTTTTTTTTTTTTTTAAAATTGTTTTTTGCGTTTAACGCTAAAAGCAAAAAGCATTTTAAAAATTTTTTTTTTTTTAAATTGCTTTTTTAAGGGTAAAACACAAAAACGAAATTTTTTAACGTTTTTTTAATTGCTTTTTTAAAACGTTTAAACACTAAAAGCAAAAATTTTTATTTTGAAAAAATTTGGGCTTTTTAACGGTTTTAACGCTAAAACAAAAAAAGGTTTTTTAACTTTTTTATTAATTTGCTTTTTTTAAAAAGGGTTTTAACGAAAAAATTTAAATTTTTTTTTAAAAAAACCCTTTTTTGACTTTTTCGCAAAAAAAGGCTAAAAACAGA
>NW_027048340.1:0-9874 GCF_025399875.1 Dalotia coriaria | reverse complement strand
ACTCCGGTTTTTGTAAAAAAAGTTTTTCCCTTTTTTAAAAAAAATAAAAAAATTTAAAAAAAAATTAAAATTCGTTTTTTTTTTACGCTTTAAAAACCGGGTTAAAAGCCAAAACTTTTTTAAAAAAAGCATTTTAAGTTTTTTTAATCGTTAAATTTTAAAATAAAAAAAAAAAAAAAAACGAATAATAAAAATTGTCTTTTTTTATGTTGTTTTCGCGTTAAAACGCGATTAAAGCTCAAAACGTGCGGGTTTTGCTAAAAAAACATTTTCAAGCTTTTTTGGATCGTTAAAACCCGTTAAAAAAGACGCAATAAAAAAAAAAAACGAATAAAAAAAAATTTCGCCCTTTTTTGGCTTTTTTACGCTTAAAACGCGATTAAAGCCCCAAAACGTGCTGTTTTGCTAAAAAAAACATTTTCAAGCTTTTTTGGATCTTTTAAATCCCAAAATAAAAGAAATTTTAATAAAAACGAATAAAAAAAATTTCCGTTTTTATGTTTTCCCACGCTTAAAACGCAGTTTTAAAAACTAAAAACGTGCTGTTTTGCTAAAAAAAACTTTTTTCAAGCATTTTAGATCTTTTAAATCGTTCAAATAAAGCAATATTAAAAAAAAAGGGAATAAAAAAATTCGTGGGTTTTATGCTGTTTACGCTTTAAAACGCAGTTTAAAAAGCTCAAAACGTGCTTTTTGCTAAAATAAGCTTTTTTCCAAGCATTTTAGATCGTTGAAATCGTTCAAATAGACGAAATTTAAAAAAAAACGAATAAAAAAAAATTTCGCCGTTTTTATGCTGTTTTCGCGAAAAAAACGCAGATTAAAGCTCAAAACGTGCTGTTTTGCAAAAAATAAAGTTTTTAAGAAATTTTTAGATCTTTGGGGAAATCGCCAAATAAAAGCAATATTAAAAAAAAAACGAATAAAAAAAATTTTCGTCGTTTTTTATGCTTTTTTTACGCTTTAAAAAGGCAGTTTAAAAAGCTCAAAAGGGCTGTTTTGCTAAATAAGATTTTCAAGCTTTTTTTAGATCGTTGAAATCTTTTAAAATAAAAAAATATTAATAAAAACGAATAAAAAAAATTTCCCCGTCGTTTTATGCTTTTTTTTTACGCTTAAAAACGCAGATTAAAGCTAAAAACGTGCTGTTTTGCTAAAATAAGCATTTTCAAGCATTTTAGACCCTTTAAACCCTTTTCAAATAAAAGCAATATTAATAAAAACGAATAAAAAAAATTTTCCGTCTTTTTTATGTTGTTTTACCTTAAAACGCAGTTTTTAAAAGCCCAAAACGGCTTTTTTTTGCTAAAATAAGCATTTTCAAGCTTTTTAGATTTTTTAAACGTTCAAAAAAAAGCAATATTAATAAAACGAATAAAAAAAATTTCCCGTCTTTTTTATCTGTTTTACGCTTTAAAAACGCAGTTTAAAAACTCAAAACGTGCTGTTTTGCTAAAATAAGCATTTTCAAGCTTTTTAGATCTTTAAACCTTTCCCAAAATAGACGCAATATTAATAAAAAAACCAAAAAAAAAATAATAAAAAATTTCGTCTTTTTAAATGCTGTTTTACGCTTTAAAAAACGCGGGATTAAAGGTCAAAACGTGCTTTTTTTTTTGCTAAAAAAAGCATTTTCAAGCTTTTTTAGATCGTTGAAATCGTTCAAATAGACGAAATATTAATAAAACACGAATAATAAAAAAATTTCGCCTTTTTTTAATGCTTTTTTTACGCTTTAAAAAAACGCAGTTTAAAAAGCTCAAAACGTGCTTTTTTTGCTAAAATAAGTTTTTTCAAGCTTTTTTAGATCCTTGGAAATCGTTTAAAATATTACGCAAATTAATAAAAAACAATAATAAAAATTTCGTCGTTTTATGCTGTTTTACGCGTTAAAACGCAGAAAAAGCTAAAAACGTGCTGTTTTAAAAAAATAAGCATTTTCAAGCATTTTAGATCGTTGGGGAAATCGTTCAAATAGAAGCAAATATTAAAAAAAAACGAATAAAAAAAATTGTCGTTTTATGTTGTTTTACGCGTTAAAACGCAGATTAAAGCTCAAAACGTGCTTTTTTGCAAAAAATAAAAGCTTTTTTAAAGCATTTTAGATCGTTGAAATCGTTCAAATATACGAATTTTAAAAAAAACGAATAATAAAAATTTCGTCTTTTTTATGCTGTTTTCGCTTTAAAAACGCAGATTAAAGCTCATAACGTGCTTTTTTTGCTAAAAAAAAAGCATTTTCAAAGCATTTTAGATCTTTGAAATCGCAAATAGAGGGCAATTTTTAAAAAAAACGAATAAAAAAAAAATTGTCTTTTTATGCGGGCCTTTAAAAGCGGGTTTAAAAGCTAAAAACGTGCTTTTTTGCTAAAAAAAAAACTTTTTTCAAGCATTTTAGATCGTTTGAAATCGTTAAAAAAGACGCAATATTAAAAAAAACGAAAAAAAAATTTCGTTTTTTATGTTTTTTTGCTTAAAAAACGCGGGTTTAAAAACCAAACCCTTTTTTGTTTTAAAATAAGCATTTTCGCTTTTAGACCGTTGAAACGTTCAAAAAAAGACGCAATATTAATAAAACACGAATAATAAAAATTTTGCCCTTTTTTATGCTTTTTTTCGCGTTAAAACGCGGAAAAAAAAATTTTTTGGAAAAAGCACGCTTTTTCTTTTAAACGCCCAAAAAAAAAGAAAAGAAAAAAACAAAATTTAAAAATTGTCGTTTTATGCTGTTTTACGCGTTAAAACGCAGATTAAAGCCTCATAACGTGCTGTTTTGCTGTGCCAAGCATTTTCAGCGACGCATCGTTGGGAAATCGTCTAAATAGGACGTGCGCAATATTAATAAAAACGAATAATAAAAAATTCGTCGTTTTATGCTGTTTTACGCGTTAAAACGTGCAGATTAAAGCTCAAACGTGCTGTTTTATAAAATAAGCATTTTCAAGCATTTTAGATCGTTGAAACCGTTCAAATAGACGCATATTAATAAAAACGAATAATAAAAATTTCGTCGTTTTATGCTGTTTTACGCGTTAAACGCTGATTAAAGCTCAAAACGTGCTGTTTTGCTAAAATAAGCATTTTCAAGCATTTTAGATCGCTGAACCGTTCAAACAGACGCAATATTACCAAAACACTTAGCCAATAAAATTTCGTCGTTTTGGCGCGCTGTTTTACGCGTTAAAACGGCGATTAAAGCTCCAAAACGTGCTTGCTGCTAAAATAAGCATTTTCAAGCATTTAGATCGTTTAAATTGTTCAAATAAAAAGCAATATTAATAAAACGAATAATAAAAAAATCTGTCGTTTTATGCTGTTTTACGCGTTAAAAACGCAGATTAAAAGCTCAAACGTGCTGTTTTGCTGCAAAATAAGCATTTTCGCCATTTTAGATCGTTGAAATCGTTCAAACAGACGTGCTAAATAAAACAGTAAAAAACGAATAATAAAAATTCTCTGTCGTTTTATGCTGTTTTACGCAAGAAACGCAGAATAAAGCTCAAAACTTCTGCTGTTTTGCTGTAAATAAGCATTTTCAAGCATTTTGATCGTTGAAACTGTTCAAATATACGCAATATTAATAAAACGAATACTGTACCCTGTCGTTTTATGCTGTTTTACTGCGCGTTCAAACGCAGATTAAAGCTAAAAACGCTTGCTCTTTTGCTAAAATTGCCATTCAAGCGCTTCTTAGATCAAGTTGAAATCGTTCAAATAGAAGCTACCATTAATAAAAAACGAATAATAAAAAATTTCGCCGTTTTTATGCTGTTTTACGTTAAAACGCAGATTAAAGCTCAAACGTGCTGTTTTGCTAAAATAAGCATTTCAAGCATTTTAGATCGTTGAAATCGTTCAAATAGACGGAATATTAATAAAAACGAATAATAAAAATTCCTGTCGTTTTTATGCTGTTTTACGCGTTAAAACGCAGATTTAAAAGCTCAAAACGTGCTGTTTTGCTAGCAAAATAAGCATTTTCGCTTACCTTAGATCGCTTGAAATCGTTCAAATAAAAGCAATATTGATAAAAACGAATAATGAAAATTCGTCGTTTTTATGCTGCTCTTTTACGCGTTAAAACGCAGATTAAAAGCTCAAAACGTGCTGTTTGCTAAAATAAGCATTTTCTTAAGCATTTTAGATCGTTGAAATCGTTCAAATAGACGCAATAAAAATAAAAAAACGAATAATAAAAATTTCAGTCGTTTATGCCGTTTTACGCGTTAAAACGCAGAATAAAAGCTCAAACGTGCTGTTTTAAAATAAGCATTTTCAAGCATTTTAGATCGTTGAAATCGTTCAAATATAATGCAATATTAATAAAAAAACGAATAATGTGTACTTCCTGTCGTTATTATGTTATTTTACGCGTTAAAACGCAGATTAAAGCTCAAACGTGCTGTTTTGCAAAATAAGGTACTTTTCAAGCATTTTAGATCGTTGAAATCGTTCAAATAGACGTGCAATATTAATAAAAACACGAATAATAAAAATCTGTCGTTTTATGCTGTTTTACGCGTTAAAACGCAGATTAAAGCTCAAAACGTGCTGTTTTTGCTAAAATAAGTATTTTCAAGCATTTAGATCGTTGAATGTTCAAATAGATGCACAAAAATAAAAACGAATAATAAAATTTCGCCGTTTTTATGCTGTTTTACGCGTTAAAACGCAGAATAAAAGCTCTCAAAACTTGCCGTTTTGCTAAAATAAGCATTTTCAAGCATTTCTAGATCGCTCGAAATCGTTCAAATATACGCGCAATATTAATAAAAAAAACGAATAATAAAAATTTCGTCGTTTTATGCTGTTTTTACGCGTTCAAACGCAGATTAAAGCTAAAACGTGTTGCTCTTGGCTAAAATGTTATCTTCGCTAATTTTAGATCGTTGAAATCAATCAAATAGAAGCAAATATTACCAAAAAACGAATAAAAATTGTCGTTTTATGCTGTTTTACGTTAAAACGCAGATTTCAAAGCCCCAAAAACGTGCTGCGTTTGCTAAAATAAGCATTTTCAAGCATTTTAGATCGTTGGAAATCGTTCAAATAGACGGAATATTAATAAAACGAATAATAAAAATTTCGTCGTTTTATGCTGTTTTACGCGTTAAACGCAGATTTCAAAGCTCAAAACGTGCTGTTTTATAAAAATAAGCATTTTCAAGCATTTTAGATCGTTGAAATCGTTCAAATAAAATACGACATAAAAAAAAAACGAATAATGAAAATTCGTCGTTTTTATGCTGTTTTACGCGTTAAAAAACGCAGATTAAAGCCTCTCAAAAACGTGCTGTTTCGCTAAAATAAATAAGCATTTTCAAGCATTTTAGATCGCTGAAATCAAGTTCAAATAGACGTAATAAAAAATAAAAAAAACGAATAATAAAATTTGTCAATGTTTTATGCTGTTTTACGCGTTAAAACGCAGAATAAAGCTCAAAACGTGCTGTTTTGCTAAAATAAGCATTTTCAAGCATTTTAGATCGCTGAAATCGTTCAAATAGAAGCAATACTAATAAAAACGAATAATAAAAAATTCGTCGTTTTATGCTGTTTTACGCGTTAAAAACGCGCAGATTAAAAGCTCAAACGCTGTTTTGCTAAATAGCATTTTCTGCCATTTTAGATCGTTGAAATCGTTCAAATATACGCAATATTAATAAAAACGAATAATAAAATTTCGTCGTTTTATGCTGTTTTACGCGTTAAAACGCAGATTGCTCAAAACGTGCTGTTTTTGCTAAAATAAGCATTTCAAGCATTTGTGATCGTTAAATCGTTCAAATAGAAGCAATATTAATAAAAAACGAATAATAAAAATTCGTCGTTTTTATGCTGTTTTACGCGTTAAAAACGCAGATTAAAGCTCAAAATCGCTGTTTTGCTAAAATAAGCATTTTCAGCATTTTAGATCGTTGAAATCGTTCAAATAGACGCAATATTAATAAAAACGAATAATAAAAAATTTCGTCGTTTTATGTTGTTTTTTACGCGTTAAAACGCTGATTAAAGTTTCAAAACGCGCTGTTGTTTTGCGCTAAAATAAGCATTTTCAAGCATTTTGTGATCGTTGAAATCGTTCAAATAGACGCAAATATTAATAAAAACACGAATAATAAAAATTTCGTCGTTTATGTTGTTTTACGCGTTAAAACGTGCGATTAAAGTCTTCAAAACGTGCTGTTTTGCTGCTAAAATAAGCATTTTCAAGCATTTTAGATCGTTTTAAATCGTTCAAATAAAAGCGTAAATATTAATAAAAAAACGAATAATAAAAAAATTCGTCGTTTTGGCGCTGTTTTACGCGTTGTCGTAGATTAAAGCTCAAAACGTGCTGTTTTGCTAAAATAAGCATTTTCAAGCATTTTAGATCGTTGAAATCGTTCAAATAGACGCAGCAATAAAATAAAAACGAAATTGACAAAAATTTCGTCGTTTTATAAAGTTAATACGCGTTAAAACGCAGAATAAAGCTCAAAATCCTGCTGTTTTGCTAAATAAGCATTTTCAAGCATTTTAGATCGTTGAAATCGTTCAAATATACGCAATATTAATAAAAACGAATAATAAAATTTCGTCGTTTTATGCTGTTTTACGCGTTCAAACGTTAAGATTAAACCTGCAAAAACGTGCTGTTTGCTAAAATAAGTATATATTCAAGCATTTTAGATCGTTGGAAATCGTTCAAATAGGAAGCAATATTAAAAACGAATAATAAAAATTCGTCGTTTTATGCTGCTCTTACGTTAAAACGCGCAGATTAAAGCTCAAAATCGTGCTGGTTTTGCTAAGTAAATGGGCGTACTGGCATTTTGTGATCGTTGAAATCGTTCAAATAGACGGAATATTACCAGTAAAAACGAAATAATAAAAATCTCCCTGTCGTTTTATATGCTGCGTTTTACGCGTTAAAACGCAGATTAAAGCTCAAAACGTGCTGTTTTGCTAAAAATAAGCATTTTCAAGCATTTTGACTGTTGAAATCGTTCAAATAAAAGCAATATTAATAAAAAACGAATAGTGAAAAATTCGTCATTTTATGCTATAATTTTACGCGTTAAAACGCAGATTAAAGCTCAAAACGTGCTGTTTTGCTAAAAATAAGCATTTTCAAGCATTTAGACGTTAAAACCCGTATCGCACGCTTAATAAAAAAATAAAAAACGAATAATGCGTACCTCCTGCTCGTTTTATGCTGTTTTACGCGTTAAAAACGCGGTGAATAAAAGCTCAAAAACGTGCTGTTTTGCTAAAATAAGCATTTTCAAGCATTTTAGATCATTGAAATCGTTCAAATACGCAATATTAATAAAACGAATAATAAAAATTCCTGTCGTTTTTATGTTGTTTTACCGGGCAAGTGTTAGTAGATTAAAGCTCAAAACGTGCTGTTTGCAAAAATAAGCTACTTACATTTTAGATCGTTGAAATCGTCTTCAAATAGAAGCAATATTAATAAAAACGAATAATAAAAAATTGCCGCTTGGCGTTGTTTTACGCGTTAAACGCAGATTAAAAGCTCAAAACGTGCTGTTTTCGATAAAATAAGCATTTTCAAGCATTTTAGATCAGCGGTAAAATCACCGTTCAAATAGACGCAATAAAAAAATAAAAAACGAATAAATAAAAAATCTCTGTCGTTTTTATGCTGTTTTACGCGTTAAAACGCAGAATAAAGCTCAAAACTTGCTGTTTTGCTAAAATAAGCATTTTTCAAGCATTTTAGATCGTTGAAATCGTTCAAATATACGCACATTAATAAAAAATCTAATAATAAAATTTCGTCGTTTTTATGCTGTTTTACGCGTTAAAACGCAGATTAAAGCTAAAATGTGCTGTTTTGCTAAAATAAGTATATTCAAGCATTTTAGATCGTTGAAACTGTTCAAATAGGGCAATATTAATAAAAAAACGAATAAAAATCTGTCGTTTTATGTTGTTTTGCGTTAAACGCAGATTAAAGCTCAAAACGTGCTGTTTTGCTAAAATAAGCATTTTCAAGCATTTTAGATCGTTGGAAATGTTCAAATAGACGCATATTAATAAAAACGAATAATAAAAATTGTCGTTTTTATGCTGTTTAGCTTAAAACAGTTAAGCTCAAACGTGCTGTTTGAAATAAGCATTTTCAAGCATTTTAATGTGAAACGTTCAAATAGACGCAATTTTAAACGAAATAAAACGTCGTTTTTAAGTGCTTTACGCTTAAAACGCATTAAAGCTCAAACGTGCTGTTTTCTAAAAGCTTTTGCATTTAGATCGTTGAAATCGTTCAAATAGCGCAATATTAATAAAACGAAAATAAAAATTCGTCGTTTTATGTTTTTACGCTAAAAAGCAGATTAAATTCAAACGTCTGTTTTGCTAAAATAAGCATTTTCAAGCATTTAGATCGTTGAAATCGTTCAAATAGAGCAATATTAATAAAAACGAATTAAAAGAAAATCGTGTTTTATGCTGTTTTACGCGTAAAGCAGATTAAAGCTCAAAACGTGCTGTTTTGCTAAAAAAAAGCATTTTCAAGCTTAGATCGTGTTAAATCGTTCAAATAGAGCAATATTAATAAAAACGAATAATAAAAAATCGCGTTTTTGCTTTTACGCGTTAAAACGCAGATTAAAGCTCTCAAAACGTGCTGTTTTGCAAAATAACATTTTCAAGCATTTTAGATGTTGAAATCGTTCAATAGAAGCAATTATTAAAAACGAATAATAAAAATTCGTGTTTTTATGCTGTTTACGCGTTAAAACGCAGATTAAAGCTCAAAACGCGCTGTTTGCTAAAATAAGCATTTTCAAGCATTTTAGTTGTTGAAATCGTTCAAATAGACAATATTAATAAAAACGAATAATAAAAAATTTCGTCGTTTTATGCTGTTTTACGCGTTAAAACGCAGATTAAAGCTCAAAACGGCTGTTTTTTAAAATAAGCATTTTCAAGCATTTTGATCGCTGAAATCGTTCAAATAGAGCCAATATTAATAAAAACGAATAATAAAAATCGTCGTTTTTTGCAGTTTTACGCGTTAAAACGCAGATTAAAGCTCAAACGTTGTTTGCTAAAATAAGCATTTTCAGCTTTTAGATCGTTGAAATCGTTCAATAAGCAATTAATAAAAAACGAATAATAAAAATCGTCGTTTTATGCTTTTTACGCGTTAAAACGCAGATTAAAAGTCAAAACGTGCTGTTTTGCTAAAATAAATTTTCAAGCATTTTAGATCGTTGAAATCCGTTCAAATAGACGTAATAAAATAAAACGAATAATAAAAATTTCGTCGTTTTTATGTTTTACGCGTTAAAACGCAGAATATACTCAAAACGTGCTGTTTGCTAATAAGATTTTCAAGCATTTTAGATCGTTGAAATCGTTCAAATATACGCAATATTAATAAAAACGAATGTTTTTAATGCTGTTTTACGCGTTAAACGCAGATTAAAGCTCAAAACGTGCTGTTTTCTAAAATAAGCATTTTCAAGCATTTTAGATCGCTGAAATCGTTCAAATAGACGCAATATTAATAAAAACGAATAATAAAAATTTCGTCGTTTTATGCAGTTTTAGCTTAAACCGTTAAAGCTTCAAAACGTGCTGTTTTGTAAAATAATCATTTAAAAATTTGTCTTTTTAAATCGTTTAGGTTAAAAAAAATAAAAAAAATTGTGTTTTATCTTTTAGTTTTTAAGCATTTAAGTAAACTGGTTCAAAATAAGAAATTTAAAAGATTAAATCGTTTTTATCGATTTAATAAAACAAATAAAATCCGTTTTTTGTTTTTGCAAAGGGGGTTTAAGGGTTTTTAAAAAAAAGAAAAAAAAAAAAAAAAAAAATTTTCGTTTTTTAGAAAAAAAAAAATTAAAAACCGGCGGCT
>NW_027048339.1:0-9876 GCF_025399875.1 Dalotia coriaria | reverse complement strand
CGAAAATGCTTATTTACAAAACAGCTTTTTGAGCTTTTTTCGCGTTTAACGCGTCGCATAAAACACAAATTTTTTATTGTTTTATTAATATTGCGTCTATTTGAACGATTTCAACGATCAAATGTTTGAAAATGCTTATTTTAGCAAAACAGCACGTTTAGTTTAACGCGTTTAAACCCGGTAAAACAGCATAAAACGACGATTTTTATTATTCGTTTTTATTAATTTTTCTTCTATTTGAACTTTCAACGACCCCAAAATGCTTGAAAAAGCAAAACAGCGTTTTGAGTTTAATCTGCGTTTAACGCGTAAACAGCATAAAACGACGAATTTTATTATTCGTTTTTAAATATGCGCTATTTGAACATTTCACGATCTAAATGCTTGAAAATGCTTTTTAAGAAAACAGCACGTTTTGAGTTTTATTCGCTCGCGAAAACAGCATAAAAACGACGAAATTTTATTATTCTTTTATTTTATTGCATCTATTTGAACATTTCAACGATCAAATGCTTGAAAATGCTTATTTTAGCAAAACAGCACGTTTGAGCTTTATCTGCGTTTTAACGCGTAAAACAGCATAAAAACGACGAATTTTTATTATTCGTTTTTATTAATATTGCGTCTATTTGAACGATTTCAACGATCAAAATGCTTGAAAATGCTTATTTTAGCAAAACAGCACGTTTGAGTTTTAATCTGCGTTTTAACGCGTAAACAGCATAAAACGACGAATTTTTATTATTCGTTTTTAAATATTGCTTCTATTTGAACGATTTCAACGATCTAAAATGCTTGAAATGCTTATTTTAGCAAAAACAGCACGTTTTGAGCTTTATTCTGCGTTTTAACGCGTAAAACAGCATAAAAACGACGAAATTTTTATTATTCGTTTTATTTATTGCTCTATTTGAACGATTTCAACGATCTAAAATGCTTGAAAATGCTTATTTTACAAACACACGTTTTACGATTTTAATCGCGTTTTAACGCGTAAAACAGCATAAAACGACGAATTTTTATTATTCGTTTTTATTATATTGCTTCTATTTGAACGATTTCAACGATCTAAAATGCTTGAAAATGCTTATTTTAGCAAAACAGCACGTTTTGAGCTTTAATCTGCGTTTTAACGCGTAAAACAGCATAAAACGACGAAATTTTATTATTCGTTTTTTATAATATTGCGTCTATTTGAACGATTTCACGATCTAAAATGCTTGAAAATGCTTATTTTAGCAAAACAGCACGTTTTGAGCTTTAATCGCGTTTTAACGCGTAAAACAGCATAAAATGACGAATTTTTATTTATTCGTTTTTATTAAATTGCTTCTATTTAAACCATTTCAACGATCTAAAATGCTTGAAAATGCTTATTTTAGCAAAACAGCACGTTTTGAGCTTTAATCTGCGTTTTAACGCGTAAAACAGCATAAAACGACGAAATTTTTATTATTCTGTTTTTATTAATATTGCTTCTATTTGAACGATTTCAACGATCTAAAATGCTTGAAAATGCTTATTTTAGCAAAACAGCACGTTTTGAGCTAATCTGCGTTTTTAACGCGTAAAACAGCATAAAACGACGAATTTTTATTATTCGTTTTTTTATTAAATTGCTTCTATTTGAACGATTTCAACGATCTAAAGGCTTGAAAATGCTATTTTAGCAAAACAGCACGTTTTGAGCTTTAATCTGCGTTTTAACGCGTAAAACAGCATAAAAACGACGAATTTTATTATTCGTTTTATAATATTGCTTCAATTTGAACGATTTCAACGATCTAAAATGCTTGAAAATGCTTATTTTAGCCAAAGCAGCACGTTTTAAAGCTTTATTTGCGTTTCTAACGCGTAAAACACATAAAAACGACAAATTTTTATTATTCGTTTTATATTAATATTGCGTCTATTTGAACGATTTCAACGATCTAAAAGCTTGAAAAATGCTTATTTTGTAAAACAGCACGTTTTGAGTTTAATCTGCGTTTTAACGCGTAAAACAGCATAAAAACGACGAAATTTTATTATTCGTTTTTATTAATATTGCTCTATTTGAACGTTTCAACGATCTAAAATGCTTGAAAATGCTTATTTTAGCAAAACGGCACTTTTAGTTTTAATCTGCGTTTAACGCGTTAAACGCGTAAAACACGAAATTTTATTATCGTCGTTTTTTATATTGCGTCTTTTGAAGATTTCAACGTCTAAAATTCTAAAAACTATTTTAAGCAAAACAGCACGTTTGAGTTTAATCTGCGAAAACGCGTTTGAAAGTTAACGACGAATTTTTAAAATTCGTTTTATTAATATTTTTATTTAACGTTTTCAACGATATTGCGTCTATTTGAAAATTTATTTTAGCAAAAATGCTACGTTTTACTTTAATCTGCGTTTGAAACGTTAATTCTGCATTAAACGCGAAATTTTTATTATCGTTTTTATTAATATTCGTCTTATTTACGATTTAACGTCTAATTTGAAACGTATTTCAAGCTAAAAAGCTTTTGAAAATTTTTTTAAACACGTTTTAGCTTAATCTGCGTTTTAAGCGTAAACATATATTTAATTTTTTTATTCGATTTTAAATTGCTCTAATTGCTTTTAAAATCTAATTTGAAAATGCTTTAATTTTAGTTTAAAAACAGCGTTTTAGTTTAACGCGTTAAAACAGCAAAAAAAGATAAATTTATATTTCTATTATTGTTTTTTTAAATTTCAACGATCTAAAATTTAAAATCTTATTTGCAAAAGCACTTTTGAGATTTAATCCGTTTTGTTTAATTTTTAACGAAAAAAACGAAATTTTTATTATTCGTTTTATTAATATTGTTTCTATTTAAACGATTTCCAACGATCTAAAATGCTTCTGAAAATGCTTATTTTAGCAAAACAGCACGTTTTGAGCTTTAATCTGCGTTTTAACGCGTAAAAACAGCATAAAACGACGAAATTTTATTATTCGTTTTTATTAATATTGCTTCTATTTGAACGATTTCAACGATCTAAAATGCTTGAAAAATGCTTATTTTAGCAAAACGGCACGTTTTGAGCTTTAATCTGCGTTTTAACGTAAACAGCATAAAACGACGAAATTTTATTATTCGTTTCATTAATATTGCGTCTATTTGAACGATTTCAACGATCTGTACCTGAAAATGCCATTTTACAAAACAGCACGTTTTGAGTTTTAATCTGCGTTTTAACGCGTAAAACAGCATAAAAACGACGAATTTTTATTATTCGTTTTTATTAATATTGCGTCTATTTGAACGATTTCAACGATCTAAAATGCTTGAAAATGCTTATTTTAGCAAAACAGCACGTTTTGAGCTTTATCTGCGTTTTAACGAGTAAACAAAGCATATAAAACGACGGAATTTTCATTATTCGTTTTTATTTTATTGCGTCTATTTGAACGATTCTGGAATCGATCTAAAATGTAAGCGCAGAAAAAGTTTATTTTAGCAAAACAGCACGTTTTGAGCTTTAATCTGCGTTTTAACGCGCGTAAAACAGCATGCTAAAAAGGTCGATTTTTTTTATTATTCGTTTTTATTAATATTGCTTCTATTTGAACGATTTCAACGATTCAAAATGCTTGAAAATGCTTATTTTAGCAAACAGCATGTTTTGAGCTTAAAATCCCGTGCTCGACGCGTGAAATTGTATAAAAACGACGAAATTCTTTTTATTATTCGTTTTATTAATATTGCGTCTATTTGAACGATTTCAACGATCTAAAATGCTTGAAGATGCTTTTATTTCAGCAAACAACACGTTTTGAGCTTTAATCTGCGTTTTAACGTAAGGCGTAAAACAGCATAAAATGACGAATTTTATTATTCGTTTTTTATTAATATTGCTTCTATTTAAACGATTTCAACGATCTAAAAATGCTTGAAAATGCTTATTTTAGCAAAGCAGCACGTTTTGAGCTTTAATCTGCGTTTTAACGCGTAAAACAGCATAAAAACGTAATGAAATTTTATTATTCGTTTTTATTAATATTGGTGCCTTATTTGAACGATTTCCTAACGATCTAAAATGCTTGAAAATGCTTATTTTAAAGCAAAACAGCACGTTTTGAGCTTTAATCTGCGTTTTAACGCGCAAAACAGCAAAAAAAATTACGAATTTTTTGTTATTCGTTTTTATTAATATTGCTTCTATTTAAACGGGATTTCAACGATCTAAAATGCTTTGAAAATGCTTTATTTTAGCAAAACAGCAATGTTTTGAGCTTTAATCTGCGTTTTAACGCGTAAACTTCGTAATAAAAACGGACGAAATTTTTATTATTCGTTTTTTTATTAATATTGCTTCTATTTGAACGATTTCAACGTGATCTAAAATGCTTCTGAAAATTATTTTAGCAAAACAGCACGTTTTGAGTTTACCCTGCGTTTAACGTAAACAGCACATAAAAACGACGAATTTTTTGCTATTCGTTTTTATTAATATTAAGCCTATTTGAACGATTTCAACGATCTAAAATGCTTGAAAATGCTTATTTTAGCAAAACAGCACGATTTGAGCTTTAATCTGCATTTTAACGCGTAAACAGGATAAAAACGACGAAATTTTATTATTCGTTTTTATTTTATTGCGTCTATTTGAACGATTTCAACCATCTAAAATGCTTGAAATGCTTATTTTAGCAAAACACCACGTTTTGAGTTTCAATCTGCGTTTTAACGCGTAAAACAGCATAAAACGACGAAATTTTTATTATTCGTTTTTATTAATATTGCTTCATTGAACGATTTCCAACGATCTAAAAATGCTTGAAAATGCTTTGGTTTTAGCAAAAACAGCACGTTTTGAGCTTTAATCTGCGTTTTAACGCGTAAAACAACATAAAACGACGAATTTTTCATTATTCGTTTTTATTAATATTGCGTCTATTTGAACGATTTCAACAATCTAAAATGGTTGAAAATGCTTATTTTAGCAAAACAGCACGTGTTGAGTTTTTAATCTGCGTTTTAACGCGTAAAACAGCATAAAATCAGATGAAATTTTTATTATTCGTTTTTTATTAATATTGGTGTCTATATTTGAACGATTTCAACGATTCAAAATGCTTGAAAATGCTTATTTTAGGCAAAACAGCACGTTTTATTTTTATTCCGCGTTTTAACGCGTATAACAGCACAAAAAACGACGAAATTTTATTATTCGTTTTTTATTTTTATTGCATCTATTTGAACGATTTCAACGATCTAAAAATGCACAGCACATTATTTTAGCAAAACAGCACGTTTTGAGTTTTATTCTGCGTTTTACCGCGTAAAACAGCATGTAAAAACGACGCAAATTTTATTATTCGTTTTTATTACTATTGCGTCTATTTGAACGATTTCAACGATCTTAAAAATGCTTGAAAATGCTTATTTTAGCAAACAGCACGTGTTTTGAGTTTTAATCTGCGTTTTAACGCGTGCAAAAACAGCATAAAAACGACGAATTTTTATTATTCGTTTTTATTAATATTTCTTCTATTTTGAACGATTTCAACGATCTAAAATGCTTTGAAAATGCTTATTTCGAAAGCAAAACAGCACGTTTTGAGCTTTATTCTGCGTTTTAACGCGTAAACAGCTTAAAACGACTTAAAATTTTTATTATTCGATTTTTATTAATATTGCGCCCATTTGAACGTGATTTCAACGATCTAAAATGCTTGAAATGGTTATTTTAGCAAAACAGCACGTTTTGAGCTTTAATCTGCGTTTTAACGCGTAAAACAGCATAAAAACGACGAATTTTTTATTATTCGTTTTTTATTAATAATATTGCGTCTATTTTGAACGATTTCAACGATCTAAAAATGCTTCTGAAAAATGTTACGTCGCATAAAACAGCACGTTTTGAGCATTATTCGCGTTTTAACGCGTAAAACAGCATAAAACGATGAAATTTTTGTATTATTCGTTTTTTATTTTATTGCGTCTATTTTGGAACGATTTCAAATGATCTAAAATGCTTTTGAAAATGTTTATTATTTTAGCAAAACAGCACGTTTTGAGCTTTAATCTGCGTTTTAACGCGCGTAAAACAGCATAAAAAACGACGAATTTTTATTATTCGTTTTTTATTAATATTATTGCGTCTATTTTGAACGATTTCGCAACGATCTAAAATGCTTGAAAATGCTTATTTTAGCAAAAACAGCACGATTTTGTTTCTAATCTGCGTTTTAACGCGTAAAACAGCATAAAAACGACGCAAATTTTTATTATTCGTTTTTATTATTATTGCGTCTATTTGAACGAATTAAACGATCTAAAATGCTTGAAAATGCTTATTTTAGCAAAACAGCACGTTTTTGAGCTTTATTCTGCGTTTTAACGCGTAAAAACAGCATAAAACGACGAAATTTTTATTATTCGTTTTATTTTTATTGCGTCTATTTGAACGATTTCAACGATCTAAAATGCTTGAAAATGCTTATTTTAGCAAAAAAACAGCACGTTTTGAGCTTTAATCTGCGTTTTAACGCGTAAAACAGCATAAAAACGACGAATTTTTATTATCTGCCTTTTTATTAATACGTTTCCTATCTGAAACGATTTCCAACGATCTAAAAATGCTTGAAAAATGCTTATTTTAGCAAACAGCACGTTTTGAGCTTAATCTGCGTTTTAACGCGTAAAACAGCATAAAAAACGACGAAATTTCTATTATTCGTTTTTATTAATATTGCGTCTATTTGAACGTGATCAACGATCTAAAATGCTTGAAAATAAGCGACGCAGCAAAACAGCACGTTTTGAGCTTTAATCTGCGTTTTAACGCGTAAAAAATGTTACGGGCAAAATGCATGAAATTTTTAGTTATTCGTTTTTTATTAATATTGCTTCTATTTAAAAACCATTTCAACGATCTAAATGCTTGAAAATGCTTATTTTAGCAAAAACAGCACGTTTGAGTTTAATCTGCGTTTTTAACGCGTAAACAGCATAAAAACGACGAAATTTTATTATTCGTTTTTTATTAATACGTCGTATTTGAACGATTTCAACGATCTAAAATTTTCTGAAAAATGCTTATTTTAGCAAAACAGCACATTTTGAGCTTTATTCTGCGTTTTAACGCGTAAAACAGCATAAAAACGACGAATTTCGCTATTCGCTTTTTATTAATATTGCTTCTATTTGAACGATTTCCCCAACGATCTAAAAGGCTTGAAAATGCTTATTTTAGCAAAAACAGCACGTTTTGAGTTTTAATCTGCGTTTTAACGCGTAAAATATATAAAAACTACGTGAATTTTTATTATTCGTTTTTATTAATATTGCTTCAATTTGAACGATTTCAACGATCTAAAATGCCTGAAAATGCTTTATTTTAGCAAACAGCACGTTTTGAGCTTTATTCCGCGTTTTAACGCGTAAAATGCAGCATAAAAAACGACGAAATTTTTATTATTCGTTTTATATTAATATTGCGTCTATTTCCTGGAACGATTCTTTCAACGATCTAAAATGCTTGAAAATGCTTATTTAGCAAACAGCACGTTTTGAGTTTAACGCGTTTTAACGCGTAAAACAGCATAAAAATGACGAATTTTTATTATCTTCGTTTTTATTAATATTGCTTCTATTTAAAACGATTTCAACGATCTAAAATGCTTGAAAATGCTTATTTCAGCAAAACAGCACGTTTTGAGCTTTAATCTGCGTTTAACGCGTAAAACAGCATAAAAACGACGAAATTTTTATTATTCGTTTTTATTAATATTGCTTCTATTTGAACGATTTCAACGATCTAAAATGCTTGAAAATGCTTATTTTAGCAAAACGGCACGTTTTGAGTTTTAATCTGCGTTTTAACGCTAAAACAGCATAAAAACGACGAAATTTTTATTATTCGTTTTTATTAATATTGCGTCTATTTTAACGATTTCAACATCTAAAAATTCTTTTGAAAATGCTTATTTTAGCAAAACAGCACGTTTTGAGTTTTAATTTGCGTTTTAACGCGTAAAAACAGCATAAAAACGACGTGAATTTTTTATTATTCGTTTTTATTAATATTGCTTCTATTTAAAACGATTTCAACGATCTAAAAATGCTTGAAATGCTTATTTTAGCAAAACAGCACGTTTTGAGCTTTAATCTGCGTTTTAACGCGTAAAACAGCATAAAACGACGAAATTTTTATTGCCCGTTTTTATTAATATTGCGTCTATTTGAACGATTTCAACGATCTAAAAATGCTTGAAAAATGCTTATTTTAGCAAAACAGCACGTTTTGAGTTTTTATTCTGCGTTTTAACGCGTAAAACAGCATAAAAGTCGACGAAATTTTATTATTCGTTTTTATTTTATTGCGTCTATTTGAACGATTTCAACGATCTAAAATGCTTGAAAATGCTTTATTTTAGCAAAAACAGCACGTCTTGAGCTTTAATCTGCGTTTAGCGTAAAACAGCATAAAACGACGAATTTTTTTATTATCTGTTTTTATTAATATTGTTCTATTTGAACGATTTCAACGATCTAAAATGCTTTTAAAATGCTTATTTTTAGCAAAACAGCACGTTTTGAGCTTTAATCTGCGTTTAACGCATAAAACAGCATAAAAACGACGAAATTTCTATTATCTGTTTTATTAATATTGCGTCTATTTGAACGATTTCCAACGATCTTAAAATGCTTGAAAATGCTTATTTTAGCAAACAGCACGTTTTGAGCTTTTAATCTGCGTTTTAACGCGTAAAACAGCATAAAAAATGACGAATTTTTTATTATTCGTTTTTTAATATTGTTTCTATTTAAACCATTTCAACGATCTAAAATGCTTGAAAATGCTTATTTTAGCAAAACAGCACGTTTTGAGTTTTAATCTGCGTTTTAACGCGTAAACAGCATAAAACGACGAAATTTTTATTATTCGTTTTTATTAATATTGCGTCTATTTGAACGATTTCAACGATCTAAAATTTGAAAATGCTTATTTTAGCAAAACGCACGTTTTGAAAGTTTTAATCTGCGTTTTAACGCGTAAAAAAGCAAAAAAACGACGAATTTTTATTATTCGTTTTATTAATATTGCTCTATTTGAACGATTTCAACGATCTAAAATGCAAATGTTTTTTAGCAAAACAGCACGTTTTGATTTTAACTGCGTTTTAACGCGTAAACAGCATAAAACGACGAAATTTTTTTATTCGTTTTATTAATATTGCGTCTATTTGAACGATTTCAACGATCTAAAATGCTTGAAAATGCTTATTTTAGAAAAACAAACGTTTAGCTTTATCTGCGTTTTAACGCGTAAAAACAGCATAAAAAACGACAAAATTTTTTATTATTCGTTTTTATTTTATTGCGTCTATTTGAACGATTTCAACGATCAAAAAATGCTTGAAAATGCTTTATTTTAGCAAAACAGCACGTTTTGAGCTTTAATCTGCGTTTTAACGCGTAAAAGCATAAAACGACGAATTTTTTATTATTCGTTTTTATTAACTATTGTTCTTTTTTAACGATTTCAAAGATCTAAAAATGTTTTTAAAATGCTTATTTTAGCAAAACAGCACGTTTGTTTTTTAAATCTGCGTTTTAACGCATAAAAAAGCATAAAACACGAAATTTCTATTATTCGTTTTTATTAATATTGCGTCTATTTGAACGATTTCAACGATCAAAAAATGCTTTGAAAATGCTTATTTTAGCAAAACAGCACGTTTTGAGTTTTAATCTGCGTTTAACGCGTAAACAGCAAAAAAATGACGAATTTTTATTATTCTTTTTTTAATATTGCTTCTATTTAAACCATTTCAACGATCTAAAATGCTTGAAAAATGCTTATTTTAGCAAAACAGCACGTTTTGAGTTTAATCTGCGTTTTAAGGGCCGTAAAAGC
>NW_027048338.1:0-9878 GCF_025399875.1 Dalotia coriaria | reverse complement strand
TAATAAAATTTCGTCGTTTTTATGCTGTTTTACGCGTTAAAACGCAGATTAAAGCTCAAATCGTGCTGTTTTGCTAAACTAAGCATTTTCAAGCATTTACATCGTTGAAAATCGTTCAAATAGACGCAATATTAATAAAAACGAATAAAAAAATTTTCGTCGTTTTATGCTGTTTTACGCGTTAAAACGCAGATTAAAGCACAAAACGTGCTGTTTTGCTAAAATAAGCATTTTCAAGCATTTTAGATCGTTGAAATCGTTCAAATAGAAGCAATATTAATAAAAACGAATAATTAAAATTCGTCTTTTTTATGCTGTTTCACGCGTTAAAACGCAGATTAAAGCTCAAATCGTGCTGTTTTGCCGAAATAAGTATTTTCAAGCATTTTACATCGTTGAAATCGTTCAAATAGACGCAAAAAAAATAAAAACGAATAATAGAAATTTCGTCGTTTTATTTTTTTAGGGTTAAAACGCAGAATAAAGCTCAAAACTTTCTGTTTTGCTAAAAAAAAGCATTTTCAAGCTTTTTAGATCGTTGAAATCGTTCAAATAGACGCAAATTAATAAAAACGAATAATAAAAATTCGTCGTTTTATGCAGTTTTACGCGTTAAAACGCAGATTAAACTCAAAACGTGCTGTTTTGCTAAAATAAGCATTTTCAAGCTTTTTAGATCGTTGAAATCGTTAAAAATGGACGCAATATTAATAAAAACGAATAATAAAAAATTCGTCGTTTTTATGCTGTTTTACGCGTTAAAACGCAGTTTAAAAAGCTCAAAACGTGCTGTTTTGCTAAAATAAGCATTTTCAAGCATTTTAGATCGTGGAAATCGTTCAAATAGACGCAATATTAATAAAAACGAATAATAAAAATTTCGTCGTTTTATGCTGTTTTACGCGTTAAAACGCAGATTAAAAGCTAAAAACGTGCTGTTTGGCAAAAAATAAGCATTTTCAAGCATTTTAGATCGTTGAAATCGTTCAAATAGAAGCAATATTAATAAAAAACGAATAATAAAAAATTTGTCGTTTTATGCTGTTTTACGCGTTAAAACGCAGATTAAAGCTCAAAACGTGCTTTTTTTGCTAAAATAAGACTTTTCAGGCATTTTAGATCGTTGAAATCGTTCAAATAGACGCAATATTAATAAAAAACGAATAATAAAAATTTCGTCTTTTTTATGCTGTTTTACGCGTTAAAACGCAGATTAAAGCTCAAAACGTGCTGTTTTGCTAAATAATCATTTTCAAGCATTTTAGATCGTTGAAATCGTTCAAATAGAAGCAATATTAATAAAAACGAATAAAAAAAAATTCGTCTTTTTTATGCTGTTTTACGCGTTAAAACGCAGATTAAAAGCTCAAACGTGCTGTTTTGTTAAAATAAGCATTTTCAAGCTTTTTAGATCGTTGAAATCGTTCAAATAGACGCAATATTAAAAAACGAATAATAAAAATTTCGTCGTTTTTATGCTGTTTTACGCGTTAAAACGCAGTTTAAAAAGCTAAAACGTGCTGTTTTGCAAAAATAAGCATTTTCAAGCATTTTAGATCGTTGAAATCGTTCAAATAGACGCAATATTAATAAAAACGAATAATAAAAATTTCGTCGTTTTATGCTGTTTTACGCGTTAAAACGCAGATTAAAGCTCAAACGTGCTGTTTTGCTAAAATAAGCATTTTCAAGCATTTTAGATCGTTGAAATCGTTCAAATAGACGCAATATTAATAAAAACGAATAATAAAAATTTCGTCTTTTTTTATGCTGTTTTACGCGTTAAAAAACGCAGATTAAACTAAAAACGTGTTTTTTTTTGCTAAAATAAGCATTTTAAAGCATTTTAGATCGTTGAAATCGTTCAAATAGAAGCAATATTAATAAAAACGAAAATAAAAATTCGTCGTTTTATGCTGTTTTACGCGTTAAAACGCAGATTAAAGCTCAAAACGTGCTGTTTTGCTATAATAAGCATTTTCAAACATTTTAGATCGTTGAAATCGTTCAAATAGACGCAATAAAAATAAAAACGAATAATAAAAATTTCGTCGTTTTTATGCTGTTTTACGCGTTAAAACGCAGAATAAAGCTCAAAACGTGCTGTTTGCTAAAATAAGCATTTTCAAGCATTTTAGATCGTTGAAATCCCGTTCAAATAGACGCAATATTAATAAAACGAATAAAAAAAATTTCGTCTTTTTTATGCTGTTTTTACGCGTTAAAACGCAGATTAAAGCTCAAAACGTGCTTTTTTTCTAAAATAAGCATTTTCATGCATTTTAGATCGTTGAAATCGTTCAAATAGACGCAATATTAATAAAAACGAATAATAAAAATTCGTCTTTTTTATGCTGTTTTACGCGTTAAAACGCAGATTAAAGCTCAAAACGTGCTGTTTTGCTAAAGTAAGCATTTTCAAGCTTTTTTAGATCGTTGAAATCGTTTCAAATAGAAACAATATTAATAAATAACGAATAATAAAAATTTCGTCGTTTTATGCTGTTTTACGCGTTAAAACGCAGTTTAAAAAGCTCAAAACGTGCTGTTTTGCTAAAATAAGCATTTTCAAGCATTTTAGATCGTTGAAATCGTTTTAAATAGGAGCAATATTAATAAAAACGAATAAAAAAAAATTTGTCATTTTTTGTTTTACGCGTTAAAACGCAGATTAAAAGCTTCAAAACGTGCTGTTTTGATAAAACAACATTTTCAAGCATTTTAGATCGTTGAAATCGTTTAAATAGACGCAATATTAATAAAACGAATAATAAAAATTTTGTCGTTTTTATGCTGTTTTACGCGTTAAAACGCAGATTAAAGCTCAAAACGTGCTGTTTTGCTAAAATAAGCATTTTCAGAAGCATTTTTTAGATCGTTGAAATCGTTCAAATAGAAGCAATATTAATAAAACGAATAATAAAAATTCGTCGTTTTTATGCTGTTTTACGCGTTAAAACACAGAATATTACTCAAAACGTGCTGTTTGCTAAAATAAAGCATTTTCAAGCATTTTAGACCGTTGAAATCGTTCAAATAGAAGCAATATTAATAAAAACGAATAATAAAAAATTCGTCGTTTTTTATGCTGTTTTACGCGTTAAAACACAGATTAAAGCTCAAAACGTGCTGTTTGCTTAAAATAAAAGCATTTTCAAGCATTTTAGATCGTTGAAATCGTTCAAATAGAAGCAATATTAATAAAAGGCGAATAATAAAAATTCGTGTTGACTTTATGCTGTTTTACGCGTTAAAACGCAGATTTAAAGCTCAAAACGTGCTGTTTTGTTAAAATAAGCATTTTCAAGCATTTTAGATCGTTGAAAATCGTTTTAAATAGAAGCAATATTAATAAAACGAATAATAAAAATTCGTCATTTTATGCTGTTTTACGCGTTAAAACGCAGATTAAACTCAAAACGTGCTGTTTTGCTAAAATAAGCATTTTCAAGCATTTTAGATCGTTGAAATCGTTCAAATAGATGCAATATTAAAAGAAGAAACGAATAATAAAAATTTCGGCGTTTTTATGCTGTTTTACGCGCGTTAAACGCAGATTAAAGCTCAAAACGTGCTGTTTTTGCTAAAATAAAGCTTTTATTTTCAAGCATTTTAGATCGTTGAAATCGTTTAAATAGAAGCAATATTAATAAAACGAATAATAAAAATTCGTCGTTTTATGCTGTTTTACGCGTTAAAACGCAGATTAAAGCTCAAAACGTGCTGTTTTGCTAAAATAAAACATTTTCAAGCATTTTAGATCGTTGAAATTGTTCAAATAGACGCAATATTAATAAAACACGAATAATAAAAATTTCGTCGTTTGTATGCTGTTTTGCGTTAAAACGCTGATTAAAACTCAAAACGTGCTGTTTTTGCTAAAATAAGCATTTTTCAAGCATTTTAGATTTGAAATCGTTCAAATAGACGCAATATTAATAAGAGCCAAGATAATATTAAATTCGTCGTTTTTTATGCTGTTTACGCGTTAAAACGCAGATTAAAGCTCAGATCATTGCTGTTTTGCTGAAATAAGCATTTTCAAGCATTTTAAGTCGTTGAAATCGTTCAAATAGACGCAATAAAATAAAAACGAATAATAGAAATTTCGTCGTTTTTGTGCTGTTTTACGCGTTAAAACGCAGAATAAAGCTCAAAACGTGCTGTTTTTAACAAAATAAGCATTTTCAAGCATTTTAGATCATTTGGAAATCGTTCCAAATAGACGCAATAATAAAAACGAATAATAAAAAAAATTCGTCACGTTTTATGCTGTTTTACGCGTTAAAACGCAGATTAAAGCTCAAAACGTGCTGTTTTTGCTACAAAATAAAGCATTTTCAAGCATTTTAGATCGTTGAAATCCACGTTCAAATAGACGCAATATTAATAAAAACGAATAATAAAATTTCCCAGTAGACATGCTGTTTTACGCGTTAAAACGCAGATTAAAGCTCAAAACGTGCTTGTTTTTTGCTACAAAATAAGCATTTTCAAGCATTTTTAGATCGTTGAAATCCTCGTTCAAATAGACGCAATATTAATAAAAACGAATAATAAAAATTTCGTCGTTTTTATGCTGTTTTGCGCGTTTAAACGCAGATTAAAGCTTTTAAAACATTAGCTGTTTGGCTAAAATAAGCATTTTCAAAGCATTTTAGATCGTTGAAATCGTTCAAATAGAAGCAATATTAATAAAAACGAATAATAAAAATTTGTCGTTTTTTTTATGCTGTTTTACGCGTTAAAACGCAGATTAAAGCTCAAAACGTGCTGTTTTGCACAAAATAAAGCATTTTCAAGCGACGTCGTTGAAATCGATTTCAAATAGACGCAATATTAATAAAAACGAATAATAAAAATTTCGTCATTTTTAGCGCTGTTTACGCGTTAAAACGGATTAAAACTCAAAACGTGTATTTTTGCTAAAATAAGCATTTCAAGCATTTTAGATCGTTGAAATCCGTTCAAATAGAGAAGCAATATTAATAAAAACGAATAATAAAAAATTCGTCGTTTTTTATATGCTGTTTTGCGCGTTAAAACGCAGATTAAAGCTCAAAACGTGCTGTTTTGTTAAAATAAAGCATTTTCAAGCATTTTAGATCACGTTGAAATCGTTCAAATAGACGCAATATTAATAAAAACGAATAATAAAAATTTCGTCGTTTTTATGCTGTTTTACGCGCGTTAAAACGCTGATTAAAAGCTCAAAACGTGCTGTTTTTGCTAAAATAGGCATTTTCAAGCATTTTAGATCGTTGAAATCGTTCAAATAGACGCAATATTAATAAAAACGAATAATAAAATTCGTCGTTTTATGCTGTTTTACGCGTTAAACGCAGATTAAGCTCAAAACGATGCTGTTTTGCTAAAATAAAGCTTTTCAAGCACTTTAGATCGTTGAAATCGTTCAAATAGACGCAATATTAATAAAAACGAATAATAACAATTTCGTCGTTTTTACATGCTGTTTTCACGCGTTAAAACGCAGTTAAAGCTCAAAACGTGCTGTTTTGCTAAAATAAAAGCATTTTCAAGCATTTTTGGATCGATTTGAAATCGTTCAAATAGAAGCAATATTAATAAAAACGAAAGATAATAAAAAATTTGTCGTTTTTTATGCTGTTTTACGCGTTAAAACGCAGATTAAACTCAAAACGTGCTGTTTTGCTAAAATAAAAGCATTTTCAAGCATTTTAGATCGATTGCCGAAATCGTTCAAATAGACGCAATAAAAATAAAAACGAATAATAATAAAAATTTCGTCGTTTTTAGCATGCTGTTTTACGCGTTAAACGCAGATTAAAGCTCAAAACGTGCTGTTTTATTTAAAATAGAGCATTTTCAAGCATTTTAGATCGTTGAAATCGTTCAAATAAGACGCAATATTAATAAAAACGAATAATAAAAATTTCGTCGTTTTTTTTATGCTTTTGTTTTACGCGCGTTAAAACGCAGATTAAAAGCTCAAAACGTGCTGTTTTGCTAAAATAAGCTTTTCAAGCATTTTAGATCGTTGAAATCGTTCAAATAGAAGCAATATTGTAAAAAACGATTAATAAAAAATTCGTCGTTTTATATGCTGTTTACGTTAAAACGCAGATTAAAAGCTCAAAACGTGCTGTTTTTGCTAAAATAAGCATTTTCAAGCATTTTAGATCGTTTGAAATCGTTCAAATAGACGCAATAAAATAAAAACGAATAATAAAAATTTCGTCGTTTTTTTATGCTGTTTTACGCGTTAAAACGCAGAATGAAGCTCAAACCGTGCTGCTTTGCTAAAATAAGTATTTTCAGCATTTTTAGATCATTGAAATCACGTTTCAGAAATAGACGCAATATTAATAAAAACGAATAATAAAAATTTCGTCGTTTTATGCTGTTTTACGCGTTAAAAACGCAGAATAAAAGCTCAAGCATGCTGTTGTTTTGCTAAAATAAGCATTTTCAAGCATTTTAGATACGTTGAAATCGTTCAAATAGAAGCAATATTAATAGAAACGAATAATAAAAAATTCGTCGTTTTTATGCTGTTTACGCGTTAAAACGCAGATTAAAGAAAGCTTAAGCGTGCTGTTTTGCTAAAATAAGCATTTTCAAGCATTTTTAGATCCCGTTGAAATCGTTCAAATAGACGCAATAAAAATAAAAACGAATAATAAAAATTTCGTTGTTTTTTTATGCTGTTTACGCAAAACGCAGAATAAAGCTCAAAACGTACTTTTTATGCAAAATAAATTTTCAAGCATTTTACAGATCGTTGAAATCGTTCAAATAGACGCAATATTAATAAAAACGAATAATAAAAAATTCGTCGTTTTATGCTGTTTTACGCGTTAAAACGCAGTTAAAACTCAAAACGTGCTGTTTGCTAAAATAAGCATTTTTCAAGCATTTTAGATCGTTGGAAATCGTTTTCAAATAGACGCAATATTAATAAAAAACGAATATTAATAAAAATTCGTCGATTTTATGCTGTTTTACGCGTTAAAACGCAGATTAAAGCTCAAAACGTGCTGTTTTGCTAAAATAAGCATTTTTCAAGCATTTTTAGATCGTTGAAATCACGTTCAAATAGACGCAATATTAATAAAACGAATAATAAAAAGAATTTCGTCGTTTTATGCTGTTTTACGCGTTAAAACGCAGATTAAAACTCAAACGGCAGTGGCGGGGCGGGGCGCGGGTTGACGCGAGCGGTAGGCGGGCGGTTTGGTTTTGGTTGGATGGTTGGTCGCGGGCGGGACGTTTTACGTTAAAACGCGGATTAAAATCAAGGCGTGCTGTTTTGCTTCAAAAGATAAGCATTTTCAGAGCATTTTAGATTGGTAAGTCGTTCAAATTAGACGCAATGTTATTAAAAACAAATGGCCAAAATTTCGTCGTTTTTATGCTGTTTTACGCGTTAAAACGCAGATTAAAGGCTCAAAACGTGCTGTTTTGCTTTATATGCATTTTCAAGCATTTTAGATCATTTGGGAAATCGTTCCAAATAGAAACAATATTAATAAAAACGAATAATAAAAATTTGTCGTTTTATGCTGTTTACGCGTTAAAACGCAGATTAAAAAGCTCAAAACGTGCTGTTTTGCTAAAGGCCAGGCATTTTCAAGCATTTTAGATCGTTGAAATCGTTCAAATAGACGCAATATTAATAAAAACGAATAATAAAAAATTCGTCGTTTTTATGCTGTTTTACGCGTTAAAACGCAGATTAAAGCTCAAAACATTAACATTTTTTGCTAAAATAAGCATTTTCAAGCATTTTTAGATCGTTGAAATCGTTCAAATAGACGCAATAAAGCCAAAAACGAATAATAAAAATTTCGTCGTTTTTATGCTGTTTTACGCGTTAAAACGCAGAATGAAGCTCAAAACGTGCTGTTTTGCTAAAATAAGAAAGCATTTTTAAGCATTTTTTAGATCGTTGAAATCGATCAAATAGACGCAATATTAATAAAAACGAATAATAAAAATTTCGTCATTTTTTATGCTGTTTTACGCGTTAAAACGCAGATTAAAGCTCAAAACGTGCTGTTTTAGCACAAAATAAGCATTTTCAAGCATTTTAGATCGTTGAAATCGTTCAAATAGAAGCAATATTATTAATAAAAAGGCGAATAATAAAAAAAATTACGTCGTTTTTTGTGCACCATTTTTACGCGTTAAAACGCAGATTAAGCTCAAAACGTGCTGTTTTGCACAAAATAAGCATTTTTTCAAGCATTTTTAGATCGTTGAAATCGTTTAAAATGGGCGCAATATTAATAAAAACGAATAATAAAAATTTCGTCGTTTTTTTGTAACATTTTACGCGTTAAAACGCAGATTAAAAGCTCAAAACGTGCGCATTTTTTGCTAAAATAAGCATTTTCAGCATTTTTAGATCGTTGAAATCGTTCCGATAGACGCAATAAAATAAAAACGAATAATAAAAATTTCGTCGTTTTTATGCTGTTTTACACGTTAAAACGCAGATTAAAAGCTCAAAACGTGCTGTTTTGCCAAAATAAGCATTTTTCAAGCATTTGAATCGTTGAAATCGTTCAAATAGACGCAATATTAAAAAAAAACGAATAAAAAAAAAACGGTTTTTTTTTTCGCGAAAAAAAGCGAAAAAGGTAAAACGGGTTTTCTAAAATAACTTTTCCTTTTAGATTTTTTTTAAATGAAACTTAAAAAAAAACAATAATAAAAAGGGTTTTTTATCTTTTTTAGCGAAAAAAACGCGTTAAAACTAAAACTCCGGCTTTGCTTTTAAGCATTTTAGATTTTTTAAATCTTTTTAAAATGGAAAATAAATAAAAAAAAAAAAAAAATTTTTCTTTTTTTAAGCTGTTTTACGCGTTAAAACGCAGATTAAACTCAAAACTGCTGTTTTGCTAAAATAACTTTTTTCAATTTTTAGATCGTTGAAATCGTTCAAAAAAGACGCAATATTAAAAAAAAACGAATAAAAAAAAATTCGTCTTTTTTATCTGTTTTCGCTTAAAACGCAGATTAAACTCAAAACTCTTTTTTCAAAAAAAAAGCATTTTCAAGCATTTTAATCGTTGAAATCGTTCAAATAGAGCAATAAAAAAAAACGAATAAAAAAAATTTTTGTCTTTATGCTTTTTTAGCTTAAAACGCAGATTAAACCAAAACGTCTTTTTTCTAAAAAAAACTTTTTCAAGCTTTTTTAGATCGTTGAAATCTTAAAATGGGCGCAATATTAATAAAAACGAATAATAAAAATTGTGTTTTTTTGTTTTAGGGTTAAAAAACCAATTAAAGCCCTCTTTTTGTAAAAAGCATTTTAACTTTAATCTTAAATGAAATGAAAAATTAATAAAAACAAAAAAAAAAAATTCGTTTTTTAAAGTTTTTTTTAGCTTAAAACCCGGGGGTTTTCAAAAAACTTTTGTTTGCTAAATTTTTTTTTTAAAAAATTTTTAACTTTAAAATTAAAAATAGCGTATTTAAAACGAAAAAATAAAACGTCTTTTTTTGCTTTTTAGCTTAAAAGAAATTAAAAATAAAAACTTGTTTTTAAAAAAACATTTAAAAATTAAATCGTTAAATGCGTAAAAAAAAAACAAATTTAAAAAAAAAACGTCGTTTTTATTTGTTTTAGCTTAAAACCGAAAAAAGTCAAAAGGGTTTTTTCAAAAAAAATTTTTCCCAAGTTTTAAAACTTAAAAACGAAAATTTTAATAAAAACGTTAAAATGCTTTTTAGCTTTTAGCGTAAAACCGTTAAATAAAAAGGGCTTTTTTAAAAAAGATTTTAAAATTTTGTCGTTAAATCTTTTTTAAATAAAGCAAATTAAAAAAAACGTTAAAAAAAAAATTTCATTTTAGTTTTTTAGGGTTAAAAGAAATTTAAAAATAAAA
>NW_027048337.1:0-9879 GCF_025399875.1 Dalotia coriaria | reverse complement strand
AAAGGGCTGTTTTGCAAAAAATAAGCATTTTCAAGATTTTACATCGTTGAAATCGTTCAAATAGAAGCAATATTAAAAAAAAACGAATAAAAAAAAATTCGTCGTTTTTTTTTTTACGCGTTAAAACGCAGTTTTCCCTAAAAATGCTGTTTTGCTAAAATAAGCATTTTAAAGCTTTTTGGGATCGGGGAAATCGTTCAAATAGACGAAATATTAAAAAAAACGAATAAAAAAAATTTTGTCTTTTTTATTTTTTTTACGGGGTTAAAACGCTGATTAAAGCTAAAAAACGTGATTTTTTGTTTTAAAATAAGCATTTTCAAGCATTTTAGATCGAAAAAAACCGTTCAAAAACGAATATTAATAAAAACGAATAAAAAAAATTCGTTTTTTTTATGTTTTTTTACGCGTTAAAACGCAGTTTAAAAAGCTCAAAACGTGCTTTTTTGGGAAAAAAATAAGATTTTCAAGCATTTTAGATCGTTGAAATCGTTCAAATAGAAGAAATAAAATAAAAAACGAAAAAAATTTCGTCGTTTTATGCTTTTTTAGGTTAAAACGCAGATTAAAGCTAAAAAACGTGCTTTTTTGCAAAAAATAAGCATTTTCAAGCTTTTTGGATCTTTGGGAAATCGTTTAAATGGGAAGAAATTATTAAAAAAAAAACGAATAAAAAAAAATTCGTCATTTTTATGTTGTTTTACGCTTTAAAAACGCAGTTTAAAAAGCTAAAAACGTGCTGTTTTGTTTAAAATAAGCATTTTCAAGCATTTTAGATTGTTAAAATCGTTAAAATGGAGCAATATTAAAAAAAAAACAATAAAAAAAATTCCCTTCCTTTTTTATGTTTTTTTTACGCGTTAAAACGCAGAAAAACCCCAAAAACGTGCTGTTTTGCAAAAATAAGATTTTCAAGCTTTTTAGATCGTTGAAATCGTTCAAATAGAAGCAATATTAAAAAAAAACGAATAATAAAAATTCGTCGTTTTTATGTTTTTTTACGCGTTAAAACCAGATTAAAGCTAAAAACGTGCTGTTTTGCTAAAATAAGTATTTTCAAGCTTTTTTGGATCGTTGAAATCGTTCAAATAGAGGGCAAATTAAAAAAAAAACGAATAAAAAAAAATTTTCGTCGTTTTATGCGTTTTACGCGTTAAAACGCAGATTAAAGCTCAAACGTGCTGTTTTGCTAAAATAAGCATTTTCAAGTTTTTAGATCGTTGAAATCGTTCAAATAGAAGCAATATTAATAAAAACGAATAATAAAAATTTCGTCGTTTTATGGTTTTTTTACGCGTTAAAACGCAGATTAAAGCTCAAAACGTGCTGTTTTGCTAAAATAAGCATTTTCAAGCATTTTAGATCGTTGAAATCGTTCAAAAAGCAATATTAAAAAAAAACGTAAAAAAATTTGTAGTTTTTGTTTTTTACGCGAAACGCTGTTTAAAAACCAAACGATGTTTTGCTAAAATAAGCATTTTCAAGCTTTTTTATATCGTTGAAATCGTTCAAATAGACGCAATATTAATAAAAAATAAAAAATTTGTCGTTTTTTGAGTTTTACGGGGTTAAAAACGCTGTTTAAAAAAAACTAAAAACGTGCTGTTTTGCTAAAATAAGCATTTTCAAGCATTTTATATCGTTGAAATCGTTTAAATAGAAGCAATATTAATAAAAAAAACGAATAATAAAAAATTCGTCATTTTATGCTGTTTTACGCGTTAAAACGCAGATTACAGCTCAAAACGTGCTGTTTTGCTAAAAAGAAGCATTTTCAAGCATTTTAGATCGCTGGAAATCGTTCAAATAGACGCGCAATATTAATAAAAACGATAATAAAATTTCGCCGTTTTATGCTGTTTTACGCGTTAAAACGAAGAATAAAGCTCAAAACGCTGTTTTGCTAAAACAAGCATTTTCAAGCATTTTAGATCGCTGAAATCGTTCAAATAGAAGCACATTAATAAAAACGAATAATAAAAATTGCCGTTTTTATGCTGTTTTACGCGTTAAACGCAGATTAAAGCTCAAATCTGTTTTGCTGCACAAGTATTTTCAAGCATTTTAGATCGTTGAAACTGTTCAAATTGACGCAATATTAATAAAAACGAAATAATAAAAATTGCCGTTTTTATGCTGTTTTACGCGTTAAAACGCGCAGACAAGCTCAAAACGTGCTGTTTTGCTAAAATAAGCATTTTCAAGCATTTTAGATCGTTGAAATCGTCTTTCAAATAGAAGCAATATTAATAAAACGAATAATAAAAATTGTCGTTTTATGCTGTTTTACGCGTTAACCCCAGATTGTGCTTCAAACGTGCTGTTTTGCTAAAATAAGCATTTTCAAGCATTTTAGATCGTTGAAATCGTTCAAATAGGCGCACATAATAAAAACGAATAATTTAAAAATTACCACGGCGTTGTTTTTATCGTTAAAACGTTGACAAAGCTCAAAACGTGATGTTTTGCTAAAATAAGCATTTTCAAAGTACTTTTATATAGTTGAAATCGTCTAAATAGACGTACATTAATAAAACGAATAATAAAAAAAATTCGTCGTTTTATGTTGTTTTACGCGTTAAAACGCTGGATTAAAGCTCAAAATGCGCTGTTTTGCTAAAATAAGCATTTTCAAGCATTTTAGATCGTTGAAATCGTTCAAATAGAAGCTAATATGAATAAAAACGAATAAAAAAAAATTTGTTTTTTTAAATGCTTTTTAGCTTAAAAAACCGTTAAAGTAAAAGGGTTTTTTTCAAAATAAATTTTCCGTTTTAGCGTTGCGTTAAAAGAAAAAAATAAAAAAAAACGAAAAAAAAAAAAATTTTGCTTTTTCATTTTTACCGAAAAAAACGCGTTAAAACAAAGGCGGTAAAAAATTTTTTAAAGTTTTTAGCGTTAAACGAAAAAGAAAATTAAAAAAAAGAAAAAAAAAAAATTTTGCTTTTAGCATTTTAGCGTTAAAACCCAATTAAAAGCCAAAATTTTTTCAAAATAAATTTTCGTTTTTTATTTAAAAACGTTAAAAGAAAATAAATAAAAACTTAAAAAAATTTTGCTTTTAGCTTTTTAGGGAAAAAACCCAATTAACAAAAAAAACCTTTTAAAATGCTTTTAAGCTTTTTCGTTAAACGTTAAAAAAAACAATTTTTAAAAAGAATTAAAAAATTGTCTTTTTATGTTTTTTAGCTTAAAAAGATTAAAAAAAAACGTGTTTTTTGTTTAAAAAAGTTTTTAAAAGCATTTTAATTTTTAAATCGTTTAAAAAAGAAATTTTAAAAAAAATAATAAAAATTTCTTTTTTTTTAGCTTTTTATTAAAACGAATTTAACTAAAACTGCTGTTTTGCAAAAAAAGATTTTCAAGTTTTTAACGTTGTGTTAAAAAAGAAATTTAATAAAAGATTAAATCTTTCTTTTAGGTTTTTTAAAACGAAAAAAAAATCCGTGTTTTTGCTTTTAGTTTTTAAGCATTTTAGTCAAATCGTTTTTGAAGCAAATTTAAAAAAAAAAAAAAAAAATTTCGTTTTTATTTTTTTATTAAAACGAATTAAAAATCGTGTTTTTTTTTAAAAAAAGCTTTTTAAGCATTTTGTTTTGAAACTTTAAAAGAGAAATTTTAAAAAAAAAAGAAAAAAAAAAAACGTTTTTTTTTCGCGTTAAACGAAAAAGCTAAAAGGGCTTTTTTCAAAAATTTTTTTTAAAAAATTTTTACATTTAAACTTAAAATTTTGGAATTTAAAAAAAACAATAATAAAAGGGTTTTTATTTTTCGCGTTAAAAGCGAAAAAAGCTAAACGTTTTTTTTCCCAAAAATGCTTTTCAAGCATTTTAGCGTAAATCGTTAAAAGGGAAATTTTAAAAAAAAAAAAAATTATTTTTATGTTTTTAGGTTTTGGGTTTTAAAGCTAAAACGTGTTTTTTGAAAAAAAAAAAGTTTTAAAAAGATTTTTTGGTTAAATGTTAAATGGAAAAATTTTAAAAAAAAAAAAAATTATTTTTTTAGGGTTTTTTTCCGCTTTAAAAACGCTGATTAAATAAAATGCTGTTTTGCTAAAATAAGCATTTTCAAGCTTTTAGATCGTTGAAATCGTTTAAATAGAAGCAATATGAATAAAACGAATAAAAAATTTTCGTTTTATGCTTTTTACGCTTTAAAAAACGCAGATTAAATCAAAACGGCGTTTTGCTAAAATGCATTTTCAAACTTTTTTATATCGTTGAAATCGTTCTAGAAGCAATATTAAAAAAAACAAATAAAAAAAAACTTTCGTCTTTTTTATGTTTTTTACGCGTTAAAACGCTTTAAAAACTAAAAAGGGCTGTTTTTTAAAATAAGCTTTTTCGCATTTTAGATCGTTGAAATCGTTCAAAAGAAAATATTAATAAAAACGAATAAAAAAAAAATTCGTCGTTTTTATGCTGTTTTACGCGTTAAAACGCAGTTTAAAAAGCTCAAAACGTGCTGTTTTGCTAAAATAAGCATTTTCACGCATTTTAGATCGTTGAAATCGTTCAAATAGAAGCAATATTAATAAAACGAATAATAAAAATTTCGTCGTTTTCATGTGTTTTACGCGTTAAAACGCAGATTAAAGTTAAAACGTGCTGTTTTGCTAAAATAAGCATTTTCAAGCATTTTAGATCGTTGAAATCGTTCAAATAGACGCAATATTAATAAAAACGAATAATAAAATTTGTCGTTTTATGCTATTTTACGCGTTAAAACGCAGATTAAAGCTCAAAACGTGCTGTTTTGCTAAAATAAGCATTTTCAAGCATTTTATATCGTTGAAATCGTTCAAATAGAAGCAATATTAATAAAAACAAATAATAAAACTTTCGTCGTTTTATGCTGTTTTACGCGTTAAACGCAGATTAACACTCAAAACGTGCTGTTTTGCTAAAATAAGCATTTTCAAGCATTTTAGATCGTTGGAACGTTCAAATAGAAGCAATATTAATAAAAAACGAATAATAAAAATTCGTCGTTTTATGCTGTTTTACGCGTTAAAACGCAGATTAAAGCTCAAATCGTGCTGTTTTGCTAAAATAAGCATTTTCAAGCATTTTAGATCGTTGAAATCGTTCAAATAGACGCAATATTAATAAAAACGAATAATAAAAATTCGTCGTTTTTATGCTGTTTTACGCGTTAAAACGCAGATTAAACTCAAAACGTGCTGTTTTGCTAAAATAAGCATTTTCAAACATTTTACATCGTTGAAATCGTTCATAAAGCAATATTAATAAAAACGAATAATAAAAATTCGTCGTTTTATGCTGTTTTACGCGTTAAAACGCAGATTAAAAGCTCAAAATCTGTGCTGTTTTGCTAAAATAAGCATTTTCAAGCATTTTGATCGTTGAAATCGTTCAAATAGGCGCATATTAATAAAAACGAATAATTAAAATTCATCGTTTTATGCTGTTTTACGCGTTAAAACGCTGATTAAAGCTCAAAACGTGCTGTTTTGCTAAAATAAGCATTTTCAAGCATTTTAGATCGTTGAAATCGTTTAAATAGAAGCAATATTAATAAAAACGAATAATAAAATATTGTCGTTTTATGCTTTTTACGCGTTAAAACGCAGATTAAAGCTCAAAACGTGCTGTTTTGCTAAAATAAGCATTTTCAAGCATTTTAATCGTTGAAATCGTTCAAATAGAAGCAATATTAATAAAAACGAATAATAAAAACTTCGTCGTTTTATGCTGTTTTACGCGTTAAAACGCAGATTAAAGCTCAAAACGGCTGTTTTGCTAAAATAAGCATTTTCAAGCATTTTAATCGTTGAAATCGTTCAAATAGAAGCAATATTAATAAAAACGAATAATAAAAATTCGTCGTTTTTATGCTGTTTTACGCGTTAAAACGCAGATTAAAACTCAAAAGTGCTGTTTTGCTAAAATAAGCATTTTCAAGCATTTTAGATCGTTGAAATGTTCAAATAGAGCAATATTAATAAAAACGAATAATAAAAATTCGTCGTTTTTATGCTGTTTTACGCGTTAAAACGCAGATTAAAGCTCAAAACGTGCTGTTTTGCTAAAATAAGCATTTTCAAGCATTTTAATGTTGAAATCGTTCAAATAGAGCAATATTAATAAAAAACGAATAATAAAAAATTCGTCGTTTTTATGCTGTTTTACGCGTTAAAACGCAGATTAAAGCTCAAAACGTGCTGTTTTGCTAAAATAAGCATTTTCAAGCATTTTAGATCGTTGAAATCGTTCAAATAGAGCAATATTAATAAAAACGAATAATAAAAATTTCGTCGTTTTATGCTGTTTTACGCGTTAAAACGCTGATTAAAGCTCAAAACGTGTGTTTTTGCTAAAATAAGCATTTTCAAGCATTTTAATCGTTGAAATCGTTCAAATAGACGCATATTAATAAAAACGAATAATAAAATTTTTGTCGTTTTTATGCTGTTTTACGCGTTAAAACGCAGAATAAATGCTCAAAACGTGCTGTTTTGCTAAAATAAAGCATTTTCAACCATTTTAGATCGTTGAAATCGTTCAAATAGAAGCAATATTAATAAAAACGAATAATAAAAATTCGTCGTTTTATGCTGTTTTCGCGTTAAAACGCAGATTAAAGCTCAAAACGTGCTGTTTACTGAAATAAGCATTTTCAAGCATTTTAGATCGTTGAAATTGTTCAAATAGACGCAATATTAATAAAAACGAATAATAAAAAATTTGTCGTTTTATGCTGTTTTACGCGTTAAAACGCAGATTAAAACCTCAAAACGTGCTGTTTTACTGAAATAAGCATTTTCAAGCATTTTAGATCGTTGAAATCGTTCAAATAGACGCAATATTAATAAAAAACGAACAATAAAAAATTTCGTCGTTTTTATGCTGTTTTACGCGTTAAAACGCAGATTAAAGCTCAAAACGTGCTGTTTTGCTAAAATAAGCATTTTCAAGCATTTTAGATCGTTGAAATCGTTTAAATAGAAGCAATATTAATAAAAACGAAAATAAAAAATTCGTCATTTTTATGCTGTTTTACGCGTTAAAACGCAGATTAAAAGCTCAAAACGTGCTGTTTTGCTAAAATAAGCATTTTCAAGCATTTTAGATCGTTGAAATCGTTTCAAATAGACGCAATATTAATAAAAACGAATAATAAAAATTTCGTCGTTTTTATGCTGTTTTACGCGTTAAAACGCAGATTAAAGCTCAAAACGTGCTGTTTTGCTAAAATAAGCATTTTCAAGCATTTTAGATCGTTGAAATCGTTCAAATAGAAGCAATATGAATAAAAACGAATAATAAAATTTCGTCGTTTTTATGCTGTTTTACGCGTTAAAACGCAGATTAAAGCTCAAAACTGCTGTTTTGCTAAAATAAGCATTTTCAAGCATTTTAGATCGTTGAAATCGTTCAAATAGAAGCAATATGAATAAAAACGAATGCATAAAATTTGTCGTTTTATGCTGTTTTACGCGTTAAAACGCAGATTAAAAGCTCAAAAACGTGCTGTTTTGCTTAAAATAAGATTTTCAAGCATTTTCGATCGTTGAAATCGTTCAAAAGACGCAATATTAATAAAAACGAATAATAAAAATTTTGTCGTTTTTATGCTGTTTTACGCGTTAAAACGCAGAATAAAGCTCAAAACGTGCTGTTTTGCGTAAAATAAGCAGCATTTTCAAAGCATTTTAGATCGTTGAAATCGTTTCAAATAGAAGCAATATTAATAAAAACGAATATTAAAAATTCGTCGTTTTATGCTGTTTTCGCGTAAAAACGCAGATTAAAACTCAAAACGTGCTGTTTTCTGAAATAAGCATTTTCAAGCATTTTAGATCGTTGAAATTGTCAAATAGACGCAATATTAATAAAAACGAACAATAAAAATTTCGTCGTTTTATGCTGTTTTACGCGTTAAAACGCAGATTAAAACTCAAAACGTGCTATTTTGCTAAAATAAGCATTTTCAAGCATTTTAGATCGTTGAAATCGTTCAAATAGAAGCAATATTAATAAAAAACGAATAATAAAAATTCCGTCGTTTTATGCTGTTTTACGCGTTAAAACGCAGATTAAAGCTCAAAACGTGCTGTTTTGCTAAAATAGAGCATTTTCAAGCATTTTAGATCGTTGAAATCGTTCAAATAGACGCAATATTAATAAAAACGAATAATAAAAATTCGTCGTTTTATGCGTTTTACGCGTTAAACGCAGATTAAAGCTCAAAACGTGCTGTTTTGCTAAAATAAGCATTTTCAAGCATTTTAGATCGTTGAAATCTTTCAAATAGAAGCAATATTAATAAAACCAATAATAAAAATTCGTCGTTTTATGCTGTTTTACGCGATAAAACGCAGATTAAAGCTCAAAACGTGCTGTTTTGCTAAAATATGCATTTTCAAGCATTTTAGATCGTTGAAATCGTTCAAATAGATGCAATATTAATAAAAACAATAATAAAAATTCGTCGTTTTTATGCTGTTTTACGCGTTAAACGCAGATTAAAGCTCAAAACGCGCTGTTTTGCTAAAATAGCATTTTCAAGCATTTTAGATCGTGAAATCGTTCAAATAGACGCAATATAATAAAAACGAATAATAAAAATTTCGTCGTTTTATGCTGTTTTACGCGTTAAAACGCAGATTAAAGCTCAAAACGTGCTGTTTTGCTAAAATAAGCATTTTCAAGCATTTTAAATTGTTGAAATCGTTTAAATAGAAGCAATATTAATAAAAACGAATAATAAAAATTCGTCATTTTTATGCTGTTTACGCGTTAAACGCAGATTAAAAGCTCAAAACGTGCTGTTTTGCTAAAATAAGCATTTTCAAGCATTTTAGATCGTAAAAATCGTTCAAATAGGCAATATTAATAAAAAACGATAATAAAAATTCGTCGTTTTATGCTGTTTTACGCGTTAAAACGCTGATTAAAGCTCAAAACGTGCTGTTTTGCTAAAATTAAGCATTTTCAAGCATTTTAGATCGTTGAAATCGTTCAAATAGACGCAATATTAATAAAAACGAATAATAAAATTTGTCGTTCTTATGCTGTTTTACGCGTTAAAACGCAGATTAAAGCTCAAAACGTGCTGTTTTGCTAAAATAAGCATTTTCAAGCATTTTAGATCGTTGAAATCGTTCAAATAGAAGCAATATTAATAAAAACGAATAATAAAAATTTCGTCGTTTTATGCTGTTTTACGCGTTAAAACGCAGATTAAAAGCTCAAAACGTGCTGTTTTGCTAAAATAAGCATTTTCAAGCATTTTAGATCGTTGAAATCGTTCAAAGACGCAATATTAATAAAAACGAATAATAAATATTTCGTCGTTTTATGCTGTTTTACGCGTTAAAACGCAGATTAAAGCTCAAAACGTGCTGATTTTGCTAAAATAAGCATTTTCAAGCATTTTAGATCGTTGAAATCGCTTCAAATAGAAGCAATATTAATAAAAACGAATAATAAAAATTTGTCGTTTTATGCTGTTTTTACGCGTTAAAACGCAGATTAAAAGCTCAAAACGTGCTGTTTTGCTAAAATAAGCATTTTCAAGCATTTTAGATCGTTGAAATCGTTTAAATAGAAGCAATATTAATAAAAACGAATAGTAAAAATTTCGTCGTTTTTATGCTGTTGTTACGCGTTAAACGCAGAATAATGCTCAAAACGTGCTGTTTTGCTAAAATAAGCATTTTCAAGCATTTTAGATCGTTAAATCGTTAAATAGAAGCAATATTAATAAAAACGAATAATAAAAATTTCGTCGTTTTTATGCTGTTTTACGCGTTAAAACGCAGATTAAAGCTCAAACGTGCTGTTTGCTAAAATAAGCATTTTCAAGCATTTTAATCGTTAAATCGTTCAAATAAAAGCAATTTTAAAAAAAAAT
>NW_027048336.1:0-9883 GCF_025399875.1 Dalotia coriaria | reverse complement strand
TTCCAAAAAAAATAAAACGACAAATTTTTTATTTTCGTTTTTATTATTGCTAAAAAACCCTTTTAACGATCAAAAATTTGAAAATTTTTTTACAAAAGCACGTTTTGAGCTTTTTAACCTTTTTAACGCGTAAAAACAGCATAAAAAAAAATTTTTTATTATTCGTTTTTATTAATATTGCGTCTATTTGAATGATTTCAACGATCTAAAATGCTTGAAAATGCTTATTTAGCAAAACAGCACGTTTTGAGCTATTATAATCCGTTTTAACGCGTAAAACAGCATAAAACGACGAATTTTTATTATTCGTTTTTATTAATATTGCTCTATTTGAACGATTTCAACGATCTAAAATGCTTGAAAATGTTATTTTGTGCAAAACAGCACGTTTTTGGCTTTAATCTGCGTTTTTAACGCGTAAACAGCAAAACGACGAATTTTTTATTATTCGTTTTTTATTAATATTGCTTCTATTTCCTGGAACGATTGCAACGATCTAAAATGCTTGAAAACAAGCGCATGCAGCAAAACAGCATCGCTTTGAGCTTTAATCTGCGCTTTAACGCGTAAACAGCATAAAACGACGAAATCTTATTATTCGTTTTGCCATTATTGCGTCTATTTGAACGTGATTTCAACGATCTAAAATACGGAATGCTTATTTTAGCAAAACAGCACGTTTTGAGTTTTGTCTGCGTTTAACGCGTAAAACAGCATAAAAACGACGAATTTTTATTAATTCGTTTTGTATTACTGGCTGTTTCTATTTGAACGATTTCAACGATCTAAAATGCTTGAAATGCTTTATTTTGTGCTAAACAGCATCGCTTGAGCTTTACCCGCGTTTAACGCGTAAAACAGCACAAAAACGACGAATTTTTATTATTCGTTTTTATTAATATTGCGCTCATTTGAACGTGATATCAACGATCTAAAAATGCTTGAAAATGCTTTATTTTTAGCAAAACAGCATCGTTTTGAGTTTTAATCTGCGTTTTAACGCGTAAAACAGCATAAAAACGACGATTTTTTATTATTCGCTTTTTTATTATTATTGCGTCTATTTGAACGATTTCAACGATCTAAATGCTGAAAATGCTTATTTTAGCAAAACAGCACGTTTTGAGCTTTAATCAGCGTTTTAACGCGTAAAAACAGCATAAAAACGACGAAATTCTTTTATTATTCGTTTTTATTAATATTGCGTCTATTTGAACGATTTCAACGATCTGAAATGCTTCTGAAAATGCTTATTTTAGCAAAACAGCACGTTTTGAGCTTTAATCTGCGTTTTAACGCGTAAACAGCATATAAAACGTGACGAATCTTTTTATTATTCGTTTTTATTAATATTGCGTTTATTTGAACGAGATTTCAACGATCTAAAATGCTTGAAAATGCTTATTTTAGCAAAACAGCACGTTTTATTTTAATCTGCGTTTTACCGCGTAAAAACAGCATAAAACGACGATTTTTTATTATTCGTTTTATTATTATTCGCGTCTATTTGAACGATTTCAACGATCTAAAATGCTTGAAAATGCTTATTTTGTGCCAAAACAGCACGTTTTGAAAGCTTTAATCGTTTAACGCGTAAAAACAGCATAAAAAACGACGAAATTTTTTATTATTCGTTTTTATTAATATTGCGTCTATTTGAACGATTTCAACGATCTGGAAATGCTTGAAAATGCTTATTTTAGCAAAAACAGCACGTTTTGAGCTTTAATCTGCGCTTTAACGCAAACAGCATAAAAACGACGAATTTTTATTATTCGTTTTATTAATATTGCTTCTATTTTGAACGATTTCAACGATCTAAAATGCTTGAAAATGCTTATTTTAGCAAAACAGCACGTTTTGAGCTTTAATCTGCGTTTTAACGCGTAAAACAGCGCTAAAAAAACGACGAAATTTTTGTATTATTCGTTTTTATTAATATTGCGTCTTATTTTGAACGATTTCAACGATCTAAAATGCTGAAAATGCTTATTTTGGCAAAACAGCACGTTTTGAGCTTTTTACTTCCCTGCGTTTTAACGCGTAAAACAGCATAAAACGACGAATTTTTACATTATATGCTTTCATTTCAATATTGCTTCTATTTGAACGATTTCAACGATCTAAAATGCTTGAAAGCGCTTTTATTTTAGCAAAACAGCACGTTTTGAGCTTTAATCAGCGTTTTAACGCGGCGTAACAGCATAAAAACGACGAAATTTTTATTATTCGTTTTTACAATATTGCGTCTATTTTGAACGATTTCAACGATCAAAATGCTCTGAAAATGCTTATTTTAGCAAAACAGCACGTTTTGAGCTTTAATCTGCGTTTTAACGCGTAAAACAGCATAAAAACGACGAATTTTTATTATTCGTTTTATTAATATTGCTTCTATTTGAACGATTTCAACGATCTAAAATGCTTGAAAATGCTTATTTGTGCAAAAACAGCACGTTTTGAGTTTTAATCTGCGTTTTAACGCGTAAAACAGCATAAAAACGACGAATTTTTATTATTCGTTTTTGCCATTATTGCGTCTATTTGAACGATTTCAACGATCTAAAAATGCTGAAAAATGCTTTCATATTATAGTAAAACAGCACGTTTTGAGCTATAATCTGCGTTTTAACGCGTAAACAGCATAAAAACGACGCAATTTTTATTATTCGTTTTTATTACGTTTCTATTTGAACGATTTCAACGATCTAAAATGCTTGAAATGCTTATTTTAAAGCAGCACGTTTTGAGCTTTTAATCTGCGTTTAACGCGTAAAACAGCATAAAAAAACGACGAATGTTTATTATTCGTTTATTAATACCGCGTCTATTTGAACGATTTCCCAACGATCTAAAAATGCTTCTGGAAATGCTTATTTTAGCAAAACAGCACGTTTTGAGCTATTCTGCGTTTAACGCGTAAAACAGCATAAAACGACAAAATTTTTATTATTCGTTTTTTATTTTTATTGCGTCTATTTGAACGTGATTTCAACGATCTAAAATGCTTGAAATGCTATTTTAGCAAAACAGCACGTTTTGAGCTTTAATTGCGTTTTAACGTGTGCAGCATAAACGACGAAATTTTTTATTATTCGTTTTTATTAATATTGCGTCTATTCTGGAACGATTTCAACGATCTGAAATGCTTGAAAATGCTTTATTTTAGCAAAACAGCACGTTTTGAGCTTTAATCTGCGTTTTAACGCGTAAACAAAAAGCATAAAAACGACGAATTTTTTTATTATTCGTTTTATTAATATTGCTTCTATTTGAACGATTTCAACGATCTAAAATGCTTGAAAATGCTTATTTTAGAAAAACAGCACTTTTTGAGTTTTAATCTGCGTTTTGGAAACAGCATAAAAACGACGAATTTTTATTATTCTTTTTTATTAATTTGCGTTTTTTTAAACGATTTCAACGATCAAAAATGCTTGAAAATGCTTATTTTAGAAAAAAAATGTTTTGAGTTTTAATCTGCTTTTTAACGCGTAAAAAAACATAAAACGAGGGAAATTTTTATTATTCTTTTTTTTAAATATTGCTTCTTTTTTAAAAAACGTTTTCAACGATTAAAATGCTTGAAAATGCTTTTTTTAAAAAAACAGCAGTTTTATTTTTAATCTGCGTTTTAACGAAAAAACAGCAAAAAAACGACAAATTTTTATTTTTCCCGTTTTTATTTTTTATTTGAACGTTTTTAACGATTAAAATGCTTAAAAATGCTTATTTTAGCAAAACAGCACTTTTGGGTTTTTAAATTCTGCGTTTTAACGCGTAAAAAAACCAAAAAAAACGACAAAATTTTTATTATTCGTTTTTTTTTAAATTTTTGCTCATTTGAACAAATTTCAACGTTTCAAAAAGCTTGAAAATGCTTTTTTTTTAGAAAAACAGCACGTTTTGAGTTTTAATCTGCTTTAAGGGAAAAACAGCTTTAAAAAAAAGAATTTTTATTTTTCCCTTTTTTATTAATTTTTCCCTTTATTTGAAGGGGATTTCAACGATCAAAAAATCCCAAAAAGTTTATTTTAAAAAACAGCACTTTTTGGGTTTTTAATCTGCGTTTTAACGCGTAAAACAGCATAAAACACAAAATTTTATTATTCGTTTTTATTAATATTGCCCCATTTGAAGATTTCAACGATCAAAAAATGCTTGAAAATGCTTATTTTAGAAAAAACAGCACGTTTTGAGTTTTTAAATCGCTTTTTAAGCGAAAAACAGCATAAAACGACAAAATTTTTATTATTCTTTTTATTAATATTGCGTCTATTTGAAGGGTTTTCCCCAACGATTTTAAAGCTTAAAAATGCTTATTTTAGAAAAAACAGCACGTTTTAAACTTTAATCGCTTTTTAACCCCAAAAAAAAGATAAAAACGACAAAATTTTTTTTACCCGTTTTTATTAATATTGCTTCTATTTAAAGGGGTTTTTCAACGATCAAAAAATGTTTGAAAATGCTTATTTTGGGAAAACAGCACTTTTTGGGGTTTTTTAAATTTCGCTTTTTAACGCGTAAAAAACAAAAAAACGACGTTTTTTTATTATTCTTTTTATTAATATTGCCTATTTAAAACGATTTCAACGATCTAAAATGCTTAAAAAATGTTTTTTTTTAAAGCAAAACGGGTTTTGGGGACCCGCGTTTTAACGCGTAAAACAGCAAAAAAACGACAAAATTTTTTATTATTCTTTTTCCCTTTTTTATTGCGTCTTTTTTGAACGATTTCAACGATCAAAAAATGCTTGAAAATGTTTTATTTTAGAAAAAACAGCACGTTTTGAGTTTTAAATTCTGCGTTTTAACGCGAAAAACAGCTTTAAAAGGGAAATTTTATTATTCGTTTTTTTTATTCTTTTCTATTTAAACAAATTTCAACGATCTAAAATGCTTAAAAAATGCTTTTTTAAAGCAAAACAGCACTTTTGAGTTTTAATCTGCGTTTTAACGCGAAAAACAGCTTTAAAAGGGAAGAATTTTTATTATTCGTTTTTTTTTAAATTATTGTTTTTTATTTGAACGATTTCAACGATCAAAAAATGCTTGAAAATGCTTTTTTTTAAAAGCAAAACAGCACGTTTTAAGTTTTAATCTGCGTTTTAACGCGAAAAACAGCAAAAAAACGACAAAATTTTTATTTTTTGTTTTTATTAATATTGCGCCCATTTGAACGATTTCAACGATCAAAAAATGCTTGAAAATGCTTATTTTAGCAAAACAGCACGTTTTGAGTTTTTAATCGCGTTTTAACGCGAAAAAACAGCTTTAAAAAAGGGAGGGTTTTTTAATTTTTCCCGTTTTTATTAAAAATTGCCTATTTAAAACGATTTCAAGGGTTTCCAAAAATGCTTGAAAATGCTTATTTTAGCAAAACAGAAAGTTTTAAACTTTAATCTGCGTTTTAACGCTAAACAGATAAAAACGACAAAATTTTTTTTTAGTTTTTATTTTTGGTTTTTTGAACGTTTTCCCGATCAAAAATGCTTAAAAAATGTTTATTTTGCAAAACCATTTTTGAGAATCTGCTTTTTTAAAGGAAAAACAGCAAAAAAACGACAAAAATTTTTTTTTATTCTTTTTATTAATTTGCGTCTATTTGAACGATTTAAACGTTCAAAAAATGCTTAAAAAATGTTTATTTTAGCAAAACAGCACGTTTTGAGTTTTATTCTGCGTTTTAACGCGAAAACAGCATAAAAACGACAAAATTTTTATTATTCGTTTTTTTTTTATTGCGTCTTTTTTGAACGTTTTCCCCAACGATCTAAAATGCTTAAAAAATGCTTTTTTTAAAAGAAAAAAGCACGTTTTGAGTTTAATCGGGCGTTTTAACGCGTAAAAAGCAAAAAAAAGAAAAATTTTTATTTTTTTCTTTTTTTATTAATATTGCCCTATTTAAAAACGATTTTTAACGATCTAAAATGTTTGAAAATGCTTTTTTTTAAAAAAACAGCACTTTTGAGTTTTTAATCTGCTTTTTTAACGGGAAAAAAAAGCATAAAAGGGCGAATTTTTATTTTTCCCGTTTTTTTTAAATTTTTTTTATTTAAAACCTTTTTCCAAGGGACTAAAAATGCTTGAAAATGTTATTTTAGAAAAAACAGCACGTTTTAATTTTTAATCTGGTTTTAACGCGTCCCGGCAAAAAACGACGAATTTTATTTTTTTGTTTTTTAATTATTTCTATTTGAACGATTTCAAGGGATCTAAAATGCTTGAAAATGTTTATTTTAAAGAAAAAAACAGCACGTTTTGAGTTTTAATCTGCGTTTTAACGCGTAAAACAGCATAAAAACGACAAATTTTTTTATTATTCTTTTTTATTAATATTGCTTCTATTTGAACGTTTTTCAACGATCAAAAAATGTTTTGAAAATGCTTATTTTAGCAAAACAGCCGTTTTGAGTTTTAAATTCGCTTTTTAACGCGTAAAAAACTTAAAAAACCACAAAATTTTTTATTATTGTTTTTATTTTTATTGCGTCTATTTGAACGATTTCAACGATTTTAAAAATGCTTAAAAAATGTTTATTTTGAAAAAACGCCCCTTTTTTGATTTTTAATCTGCTTTTTAACCGAAAAACAGCAAAAAAACGACAAATTTTTTATTATTCTTTTTTATTAATTTTTCTATTTAAAGGGGATTTCAACGTTCTAAAATCCCGGGAAAATGCTTTTTTTTAGCAAAACAGAAGTTTTGAGCTTTTTTTCGGGGTTTTAACGCGAAAAAACAGCAAAAAAAAACAAAAAAAATTTTTTATTATTCTTTTTTTATTTTATTGCGTCTTTTGGAAGTGATTTAAACGATTTTAAAATGTTTTAAAAATTTTTTTTTTAAGCAAAACAGCCTTTTTGAGTTTTAATCTGCGTTTTAAGGGGTAAAAAGCATAAAACGACGAATTTTTATTATTCGTTTTAAAAAATTTTCCCCTTATTTGAACGTTTTCCCAAAATCTAAAATGCTTAAAAATGTTTATTTTAGCAAAACAGCACTTTTTTGAGTTTTAATCTGCTTTTTAAGGGCGAAAAACAGCATAAAAACGACGAATTTTTTTTTTCCCGTTTTTTTTTAAATTTGCTTCATTTGAACGATTTCAACGATCTAAAAGGGGAAAAATGTTTTTTTTAGCAAAACAGCACGTTTTGAGTTTTTAATCGGGCGTTTTAACGCGAAAAAGGCAAAAAAACGACGTTTTTTTTATTATTCTTTTTTTATTAATATTGCTCTATTTGAACAATTTCAACGATCTAAAATGCTTGAAAATGTTTTTTTTAAGCAAACAGCACGTTTTGAGTTTTAAACCCGCGTTTTAACGCGAAAAACAGCAAAAAAAACGACAAATTTTTTTATTATTCGTTTTTATTAATATTGCTTCTATTTGAACGATTTCAACAAACCCAAAAGCTTGAAAAATTTTTTATTTTAGAAAAAACAGCCGTTTTTTTTTTTAAAATTCTGCTTTTTAAAAGGAAAAAGCATAAAAACACTTTTTTTTTATTATTCTTTTTTGGGAAAATTTTTCCCCTTCTATTTGAACGATTTCAACGATCTAAAATGCTTGAAAATGTTTTTTTTAGCAAAACAGCACTTTTTGAGTTTTAATCGCGTTTTAACGCGTAAAACAGAAAAAAACGACAAAATTTTTATTATTGTTTTTATTAATATTGCTTCTATTTGAACGATTTCAACGATCTAAAATCCCTTGAAAATGTTTATTTTAGAAAAAACAGCACGTTTTGAGTTTTAATCTGCGTTTTAACGGAAAACAGCAAAAAAACCCCAAATTTTTTATTATTCGTTTTTATTAATATTGCTTCTTTTTTGAACGATTTCAACGATCTAAAATGCTTGAAAATTTTATTTTAGCAAAACAGCCGTTTTGAGTTTTTAATCTGTTTTTAACGGGGTAAAACAGCAAAAAAACGAGGGAATTTTTTTATTCTTTTTTATTAATATTCTTCTATTTGAACGATTTCAACGATCTAAAATGTTTTTAAAAATGCTTTTTTAGAAAAAACAGAAAGGTTTTGAGTTTTAATCCCGTTTTGGCAAAAAGGGTTTAAAAAAACGAAATTTTTATTATTCTTTTTTTATTAATATTGCTTCTTTTTTAACGTTTTTAACGATCTAAAATGTTTGAAAAGCTTATTTTAGAAAAAACAGCCCCGTTTTAGCTTTAATCTGCTTTTTAAAGCGTAAAAAGCAAAAAAAACGACGAATTTTTTATTATTCGTTTTTTTTAATATTGCGTCTATTTGAACTTTTCCCAAACCGATCAAAAAATGTTTAAAAATTTTTTTATTTTAGAAAAAACAGCACGTTTTGAGTTTAAATTCTGCGTTTTAACGCTTTAAAACAGCATAAAACGACAAAATTTTTTATTATTCTTTTTTTATTTTATTGCTTCTATTTAAAACGACAACAAACAAAAAATGTTTGAAAATGCTTATTTTAGCAAAACAGCACGTTTTGAGCTTTAATCTGCTTTTTAAGGGCGAAAACAGCAAAAAAAACGACAAATTTTTTTTATTATTCTTTTTTAAATATTGTTTCTTTTTTGAACGTTTTCCCAACGTTTCAAAATGTTTAAAAATGTTTATTTTAGCAAAACAGCACGTTTAAAAGTTTTAACGGTTTTTTAACGGGGTAAAACAAAAAAACGACGAAATTTTATTTTTCGTTTTTATTAATATTGGTCTATTTGAACGATTTCAACGATCAAAAAATGCTTGAAAATGCTTATTTTAGAAAAAACAACGTTTTGATTTTTAAATCTGCGTTTTAACGCGAAAAAAGGCAAAAAAACAACCAAATTTTTTATTATTCGTTTTTATTACTTTTGGGTTTATTTGAACGTTTTCCCAACGATCTAAAATGTTTTAAAAAAATGTTTATTTTAGAAAAAAAAAACAGCACGTTTTGAGTTTTAATCTGCGTTTTAACGCGTAAAACAGCAAAAAAACGACAAATTTTTTATTATTCTTTTATTAATTTTGGGTCATTTAAAGGGTTTTTCCCAACGATCTAAAATCCCTTTGAAAATTTATTTTACAAAACAGCATTTTAAAAGTTTTAATCCCGTTTTAACGCGTAAAACGGGAAAAAAACAACAAAATTTTTTATTTTTCCTTTTTTAAATTAATATTGCTTCTATTTAACGATTTCAACGATCTAAAATGTTTTGAAAATGCTTTTTTTAAAAGAAAAACAGCAGGGTTTTTTTTTAAATTCTGCGTTTTAAACGGAAAACAGCTTTTCACAAAATTTTTTATTATTCTTTTTTTATTAATATTGGGTCTTTTTTCCAAACGTCAAGGGAAAAAAATGTTAAAATGCTTTATTTTGCAAAACAGCACGTTTTGAGTTTTATTCGCGTTTTAAGGGTAAAACAGCATAAAAACGACGAAATTTTTATTATTCGTTTTTTTTTTTTATTGCGTCTATTTGAACGATTTCAACGATCAAAAAATGTTTGAAAATGCTTTTTTTTTGGCAAAACAGCACGTTTTTGAGTTTTAATCTGCTTTTTAACGCGAAAAACAGCAAAAAAACGACGAATTTTTATTATTCGTTTTTTTTAAATTTATTGCTTCTATTTGAACGTTTTCCCCAACGACCCAAAATGTTTTGAAAATGCTTTTTTAAAAGCAAAAAAATAATGTTTTGAGTTTTAATCTGGGGTTTTAACGCGAAAACAGCATAAAAAACGACAAAAATTTTTATTATTTCTTTTTTAAATATTGCGTCTATTTGAACGATTTCAACGATTAAAAATGCTTGAAAATGTTTTTTTTAGCAAAACAGCACGTTTTGAGTTTTTTATTCTGCTTTTTAAACGCGTAAAACACAAAAAAACTACGAAATTTTTATTAT
>NW_027048335.1:0-9884 GCF_025399875.1 Dalotia coriaria | reverse complement strand
TTTATTTTAGCAAAACAGCACGTTTTGAGTTTTTAACCCGGTTTTAACGCGTAAAACAGCAAAAAAAAGACGAAATTTTTATTATTCTTTTTTAAATTTGTTCTATTTGAACGATTTCAACGATCTAAAATGCTTGAAAATGTTTATTTTAGCAAAACAGAAATTTTGAGTTTTTAATCGCGTTTTAACGCGTAAACAGCATAAAACGACGAAATTTTATTATTGTTTTTATTTATTGCTTCTATTTGAACGATTTCAACGTTCTAAAATTTTGAAAATGCTTATTTTAGCAAAACAGCACTTTTGAGCTTTAATCTGCGTTTTAACGCGTAAAACAGCATAAAACGACGAAATTTTTATTATTCGTTTTTATTAATATTGCTTCTATTTGAACGATTTCAACGATCTAAAATGCTTGAAAATGCTTATTTTAGCAAAACAGCACGTTTTGAGTTTTAATCTGCGTTTTAACGCGTAAAACAGCATAAAAACGACGAATTTTTATTATTGTTTTTTATTAATATTGCGTCTATTTGAACGATTTCAACGATCTAAAATGCTTGAAAATGCTTATTTTAGCAAAACAGCACGTTTTGAGTTTAATCTGCGTTTTAACGCGTAAAACAGCATAAAACGACGAATTTTTTATTATTCGTTTTTATTAATATTGCTTCTATTTGAACGATTTCAACGATCTAAAATGCTTGAAAATGCTTATTTTAAGCAAAACAGCACGTTTTGAGCTTTTTAATCTGCGTTTTAAACGCGAAAACAGCATAAAACGACGAAATTTTTATTATTCGTTTTTATTAATATTGCTTCTATTTGAACGATTTCAAACGATCTAAAATGCTTGAAAAATGATTATTTTAGCAAAACAGCACGTTTTGAGTTTAATCTGCGTTTTAACGCAGTAAAACAGCATAAAAACGACGAAGTTTTTATTATTCGTTTTTATTAATATGCGTCTATTTGAACTGATTTCAACGATCTAAAATGCTTGAAAATGCTTATTTTGCAAAACAGCACGTTTTGAGCTTTTAATCTGCGTTTTAACGCGTAAACAGCATAAAACGACGAATTTTTATTATTCGTTTTTATTAATATTCTTCATTTGAACGATTTCAAAGATCTAAAATGCTTGAAAATGCTTTTTTAGCAAAACAGCAGTTTTGAGCTTTATTCTGCGTTTTAACGCGTAAAACAGCATAAAACGACGAAATTTTTATTATTCGTTTTTATTAATATTGCGTCTATTTGAACGATTTCAACGATCTAAAATGCTTGAAAATGCTTATTTTAGCAAAACAGCACGTTTTGAGCTTTAATCAGCGTTTTAACGCGTAAAACAGCATAAAACGACGAAATTTTTATTATTCGTTTTTATTAATATTGCGTCTATTTGAACGATTTCAACGATCTAAAATGCTTGAAAATGCTTATTTTAGCAAAATAGCACGTTTTGAGTTTTTAATCTGCGTTTTAACGCGTAAAACAGCATAAAACGACGAATTTTTAATATTCGTTTTTATTAATATTGCTTCTATTTGAACGATTTCAACGATCTAAAATGCTTGAAAATGCTTATTTTAGCAAAACAGCACGTTTTGAGCTTTAATCTGCGTTTTAACGCGTAAAACAGCATAAAACGACGAAATTTTTATTATTCGTTTTTATTAATATTGCGTCTATTTGAACGATTTCAACGATCTAAAATGCTTGAAAATGCTTATTTTAGCAAAACAGCACGTTTTGAGCTTTATTCTGCGTTTTAACGCGTAAAACAGCATAAAACGACGAAATTTTTATTATTCGTTTTATTTTTATGCGTCTATTTGAACTGATTTCAACGATCTAAAATGCTTGAAAATGCTTATTTTAGCAAAACAGCACGTTTTGAGCTTTAATCTGCGTTTTAACGCGTAAAACAGCATAAAACGACGAATTTTTGTAATTCGTTTTTATTAAATTGCTTCTATTTGAACGATTTCAACGATCTAAAATGCTTGAAAATGCTTATTTTAGCAAAACAGCACGTTTTGAGTTTTAATTTGCGTTTTAACGCGTAAAAGCATATAAAACGACGAAATTTTATTATTCGTTTTTATTAATATTGCGTCTATTTGAACGATTTCAACGATCTAAAATGCTTGAAAATGATTATTTTAGCAAAACAGCACGTTTTGAGCTTTAATCTGCGTTTTAACGCGTAAAACAGCATAAAACGACGAAGTTTTTATTATTCGTTTTATTAATATTGCGTCTATTTGAACGATTTCAACGATCTAAAATGCTTGAAAATGCTTATTTTAGCAAAACAGCACGTTTTGAGCTTTTAATCTGCGTTTTAACGCGTAAAACAGCATAAAAACGACGAATTTTTTATTATTCGTTTTTATTAATATTGCTTCTATTTGAACGATTTCAACGATCTAAAATGCTTGAAAATGCTTATTTTAGCAAAACAGCACGTTTTGAGCTTTTATTCTGCGTTTTAACGCGTAAAACAGCATAAAACGACGAAATTTTTATTATTCGTTTTTATTTTTATTGCGTCTATTTGATCGATTTCAACGATCTAAAATGCTTGAAAATGCATATTTTAGCAAAACAGCACGTTTTGAGCTTTAATCTGCGTTTTAACGCGTAAAACCGCATAAAATGACGATTTTTTGTTATTTGTTTTATTAATTTGCTTCTATTTAAACGATTTCAACTATCTAAAATGCTTGAAAATGCTTATTTTAGCAAAACATGACGTTTTGAGCTTTTAATCTGCGTTTTAACGCGTAAAACAGCATAAAACGACGATTTTTTAATATTCGTTTTTATTAATATTGCTTCTATTTGAACGATTTCAACGATCTAAAATGCTTGAAAATGCTTATTTTAGCAAAACAGCACGTTTTGAGCTTTTAATCTGCGTTTTAACGCGTAAAACAGCATAAAAACGACGAATTTTTTATTATTCGTTTTTATTAATATTGCTTCTATTTGAACGATTTCAACGATCTAAAATGCTTGAAAATGCTTATTTTAGCAAAACAGCACGTTTTGAGTTTTATTCTGCGTTTTAACGCGTAAAACAGCATAAAAACGACGAAATTTTTATTATTCGTTTTTTTTTTTATTGCGTCTATTTGAACGATTTCAACGATCTAAAATGCTTGAAAATGCTTATTTTAGCAAAACAGCACGTTTTGAGTTTTTAATCTGCGTTTTAACGCGAAAAAACAGCATAAAACGACGAATTTTTATTATTCGTTTTTATTAATATTGCTTCTATTTCAACGATTTCAACGATCTAAAATGCTTGAAAATGCTTATTTTAGCAGAACAGCACGTTTTGAGCTTTAATTTGCGTTTTAACGCGTAAAACAGCATAAAAACCACGTAATTTTTTATTATTCGTTTTTATTAATATTGCGTCTATTTGAACGATTTCAACGATCAAAGAATGCTTGAAAATGCTTATTTTAGCAAAACAGCACGTTTTGAGCTTTTAATCTGCGTTTTAACGCGTAAAACAGCATTAAAACGACGAATTTTTATTATTCGTTTTTATTAATATTGCGTCTATTTGAACGATTCAACGATCTAAAATGCTTGAAAATGCTTATTTTAGCAAAACAGCACGTTTTGAGCTTAAATCTACGTTTTAAGGCGTAAAAACAGCATAAAAAACGACGAATTTTTTATTATTCGTTTTTATTAATATTGCTTCTAATTGAACGATTTCACCGATCTAAAAATGCTTGAAAATGCTTTATTTTAGCAAAAACAAAGCACGTTTTGAGATTTAATCTCGCGTTTTAACGCGCGTAAAACAGCATGTAAAAACGACGAAATTTTTATTATTCGTTTTTTATTAATATTGCGTCTATTTGAACGTGATTTCAACGATCTAAAATGCTTGAAAAATGCTTATTTTAGCAAAACAGCACGTTTTGAGTTTAATCTGCGTTTTAACGCGTAAAACAGCATAAAAACGTGACGAATTTTTTATTATTCGCTTTTATTAATATTGCGTCTATTTGGAAAAGATTTCAACGATCTAAAATGCTTGAAAATGGGCAAGCTTTATTTTAGCAAAACAGCACGTTTCGAGCTTTTAATCTGCGCGTTTTAACGCGTAAAACAGCATAAAACGACGAATTTTTATTATTCGTTTCATCATTGCGTCTATTTTGAACGATTTCAACGTGATCTAAAATGCTTGAAAATGCTTATTTTAAAGCAAAAACAGCACGTTTCTTGAGTTTTAATCTGCGTTTTAACGCAAAACAGCATAAAACACGAAATTTTTATTATTCGTTTTATTAATATTGCGTCTATTTGAACGATTTCAACGTGATCTAAAACGCTTGAAAATGCTTATTTTAAAGCAAAACAGCACGTTTTGAGCTTTATTCTGCGTTTTAACGCGTAAAACAAAAGCATAAAAACGACGAAATTTTTATTATTCGTTTTATTTTATTGCGTCTATTTGAACGATTTCAACGATCTAAAAATGTTTGAAAAATGCTTATTTTAGCAAAACAGCAATGTTTTGAGCTTCTTTATTCTGCGTTTTAACGCGCAAAATAGCATGTAAAATCGACGAAATTTTATTATTCGTTTTTATTTTTATTGCGTCTATTTTTGAACGATTTCAACGATCTAAAAATGCTTTTGAAAATGCTTCTTTGCTCTTTTGAAGCAAAACAGCATCAAATGTTTTGAGCTTTAATCTGCGTTTTAACGCGTAAAACAGCATAAAAACGACGATATTTTATATTATTCGTTTTTATTAATATTGCGTCTATTATTTGAACGATTTCAACGATCTAAAAGGTTTGAAAATGCTTATTTTAGCAAAACAGCACGTTTTGAGCGTTAATCTGCGTTTTAACGCGTAAAACAGCATAAAAACGACGAAATTTTTATTTTTCGTTTTTATTAATATTGCTTCTATTTGGAATGATTTCAACGATCTAAAATGCTTGAAAATGTGCTTATTTTAGCAAAACAGCACGTTTTGAGCTTTAACTGCGTGTTAACGCGTAAAAACAGCATATGCGACGAATTTTTTATTATCTTCGTTTTTATTAATATTGCTTCTATTTGAACGATTTCAACGATCTAAAAAATGCTTGAAAAATGCTTTATTTTAGCAAAACAGCACGTTTTGAGCTTTAATCTGCGTTTTAACGCGTAAAACAAAAGCATAAAAAACGACGAATTTTTTATTATTCGTTTTTATTAATATTGCTTCTATTTGAACGATTTCAACGATCTTAAAAATGTTTTGAAAATGCTTATTTTTAGCAAAAACAGCACGTTTTGAGCTTTTAATCTGCGTGTTAACGCGTAAAAAACAGCATAAAAACGACGAATTTTTTATTATTCGTTTTTATTAATATTGCTTCTATTTGAACGTGATTTCAATGATCTAAAATGCTTGAAAAATGCTTATTTTAAAGCAAAAAATGTTAATGTTTTGAGCTTTAATCCGCGTTTTAACGCGTAAAACAGCATAAAAACGACGAATTTTTATTATTCGTTTTTATTAATATTGCGTCTATTTGGAACGCGATTTCACCCGATCTAAAATGCTTGAAAAATGCTTATTTCAGCAAAACGTTTTGAGCTTTAATCTGCGTTTTAACGCGTAAAAAAAAACAGCATAAAAACGACGATTTTTTATTATTCGTTTTTATTAATATTGTTTCTCTATTTGGTTCACCAAACATCTAAAATGCTTGAAAATGCTTATTTTAGCAAAACAGCACGTTTTGAGTTTTTGTCTGCGTTTTAACGCGTAAAACAGCATAAAAACGACGAAATTTTATTATTCGTTTTATATTAATATTGCTTCTATTTCCAAAACGTGATTTCAACGATCTAAAATGCTTGAAAATGCTTATTTTGTGCTAAAACAAAGCACGTATTGAGCTTTAATCTGCGTTTTAACGCGTAAAACAGCATAAAACGACGAATTTTTAATATTCGTTTTTATTAATATTGCTTCTATTTTGCACGATTTCAACGGGATCTAAAAATGCTTGAAATGCTTATTTTAGCAAAAACAGTACGTTTTGAGCTTTAATCTGCGTTTCTTTAACGGCGTAAACAGCATGTAAAAACGACGAAACAAAAACGACGAAATTTTTATTATTTTTTTTATTAATATTGCGTCTATTTGAACGATTTCAACCATCGAAAATGCTTGAAAATGTTTTTTTTAGCAAAACAGCACGTTTTGAGTTTTAATTGCGTTTTCGCGTAAAACAGATAAAACGACGAATTTTTTATTTTTCGTTTTATTAATATTGCCCCCGTAGATTTCCGATTAAAAATGCAAAAAAGCTTATTTTAGCAAAACAGCACGTTTTGATTTTAACGCGTTTTAAGGGAAAACAGCATAAAAACGTAAATTTTTTTTATTCGTTTTATTAATATTGGTCTATTTGAACGATTTCAACGATCTAAAATGCTTGAAAATGTTTTATTTTAACAAAAACAGCACGTTTTATTTTAATCTGCGTTTTACGCGAAAAAACAGCATAAAACGACAAATTTTTTTATTATTCGTTTTTTTTTTTTTGTTTTATTTAAAAACGATTTCAACGATCTAAAATGCTTGAAAATGCTTTTTTTAAAAAACAGCACGTTTTGAGTTTTTAATCTGCGTTTTAACGCGTAAAAAAGCATAAAAACACCATTTTTTTTGTTTTTTTTAAACGTCTATTTGAACGATTTCAACGATCTTTTAAAAAGCTTTTTTAAAAAAACGCTTTTGAGTTTAATCTGCTTTTTAACGCGTAAACACAAAAAACGACAAATTTTTTTATTATTCGTTTTTTTTAAATATTGCGTCTTTTGAACGATTTCAACGATCTAAAATGTTGAAAATGCTTTTTTAAAAGAAAAACAGCACGTTTTGATTTTTAATCTGCGTTTTAACGAAAAAAATAAAACGACGAATTTTTTATTATTGGTTTTATTAATATTGCGTCTATTTGAACGTTTTCAACGATCTAAAATGCTTGAAAATGCTTATTTTAGAAAAACAGCACGTTTTGAGTTTTAATCTGCTTTTTTAACGCGAAAAAACAGCATAAAACAACAAATTTTTTTATTATTCGTTTTTATTAATATTGTTCTATTTGAACGATTTCAACGACAAAAAGTTTAAAAAATGCTTTTTTTTAAAAACAGAGTTTTGAGCTTTTTTCCCGGGGTTTTAACGCAAAACAGAAAAACGACGAAATTTTATTATTCGTTTTTTTAAATATTGCTTCTATTTGAACGATTTCAACGATCTAAAATGCTTGAAAATGTTTTTTTGAAAAAACAGCACGTTTTGAGTTTTTAATTGCTTTTTAACGCGTAAAACAGCATAAAAAACAGAAATTTTTTATTCGTTTTTATTAATATTGGGTCATTTGAACGGATTTCAACGATCAAAATGCTTGAAAATGCTTATTTTAGCAAAACAGCACGTTTTGATTTATCTGCGTTTTTAACGTAAAAACGCATAAAACAATTTTTATTATTCGTTTTATTAATATTGCATTTGAACGATTAATCTGAATATCTAAAAGCTTTGAAAATGCTTATTTTAGCAAAACAGCACGTTTTGAGTTTAATCTGCGTTTTAACGCGTAAAACAGCATAAAAACGACGAATTTTTATTATTCTTTTTTAATATGCGTCTTTTACCGACGTTTAACGATCTAAATGCTTGAAAATGCTTATTTAAGAAAACAGCAATTTTGAGTTTAATCTGCGTTTTAACATAAACAGCATAAAAACGACGAATTTTATTATTCGTTTTTATAATATTGTTATTTAAAACGATTTTAACGTCTAAAATTTTAAAATACTTATTTTAGCAAAACAGCGTTTTGAGTTTTTCTGCGTTTTAACGTAAACAGCTAAAAAAAACGAAATCTTTATTATTCGTTTTTATTAATATTGCGTCTTTTGAACGATTTCAACGATCTAAAATGCTTGAAAATGCTTATTTTAGCAAAACAGCACGTTTGAGCTTTTAATCTGTTTTAACCAAAAACAGCATAAAATGACGAATTTTTTATTATTCGTTTTATTATAATATTGCTTCTATTTAAAACGATTTCAACGGTCTAAAAATGTTTGAAAATGTTTTTTTAGCAAAACAGCAGTTTTGAGCTTTAATCTGCGTTTTAACGTAAAACAGCATAAAAACGACGAAATTTTTATTATTCGTTTTTATTAATATTGCTTATTTGAAACGATTTCAACGATCTAAAATGCTTAAAAATGCTTATTTTAGCAAAACAGAACGTTTTGAGTTTTAATCTGCGTTTTAACGCGTAAAACAGCAAAAAAACGACGAAATTTTTTATTCGTTTTTTTAAATTGCGTATATTTGGAACGATTTCAACGATCTAAAATGCTTGAAAATGCTTATTTTAGCAAAACCGCACTTTTTATTCCGCTTTTTAACGCGTAAAAGCATAAAAACGACGAAATTTTTATTATTCGTTTTTTTTTTTATTGCGCTATTTGAACGATTTAACGATCTAAAATGCTTGAAAATGTTTTATTTTACAAACCCGCACTTTTTGAGTTTTAACGTTTTTTAACGCGAAAAACGAAAAAAACGACGAATTTTTATTATTCGTTTTTTTTTAAATTTGCTTTTATTTAACGATTTCAACGATCTAAAATGTTTGAAAATGCTTATTTTAGCAAAACAGCCGTTTTGAGTTTTAATCGCGTTTTTTAACGCGAAAAACAGCATAAAACGACGAAATTTTTTATTATTCGTTTTTTTTTAAATTTTGGTCTTTTTTGAACGATTTCAACGATCAAAATGCTTGAAAAGTTTTTTTTTAGCGCAGCACGTTTTGTTTTTTAATCTGCGTTTTAACGCGTAAAACAGCAAAAACGACGATTTTTATTATTCGTTTTTTTTAAATATTGCTTTATTTGAACGATTTCAACGATCTAAAAATGTTTGAAAATGCTTATTTTAGCAAAAACACGTTTTGAGTTTAATCTGCGTTTAACGCGAAAAAGCAGCAAAAAAACGACGAATTTTTTCGTTTTTAAATTTGTTTATTTAACGATTTCAACGATCAAAAAATGCTTGAAAATGTTTATTTTGCAAAACAGCACGTTTTGAGTTTTTATTCTGCGTTTTAACGGGGTAAAACAGCATAAAAAACGACGAAATTTTTATTATTCGTTTTTTTTAAATATTGGTCTATTTGAACGATTTCAACGTTTAAAAAAATGTTGAAAATGTTTTATTTTAGCAAAAAGAGTTTTGAGTTTTAATCTGCGTTTTAACGCGTAAAACAGCATAAAACGACGAATTTTTATTATTTTTTTTATTAATATTGTTCTATTTAAAGATTTCAACGATTAAAACGCTTAAAAAGCTTATTTTAGCAAAACAGAAGTTTTGGTTTTAATCGCGTTTTAACGCGTAAAACAGCATAAAACGACGAAATTTTTTTATTCTTTTTTATTAATATTGCTTCTTTTTGAACGATTTCAACGATCTAAAAGGGTTAAAAATGTTTTTTAGCAAAACAGCACGTTTTGGTTTTTAACTGCTTTTTTAACGCGAAAAAACGCATAAAACGACGAATTTTTTTTTTCGTTTTTATTAATTTGCGTCTATTTGAACGATTTCAACGATTAAAAATGTTTAAAATGCTTATTTTAGAAAAACAGCAGGTTTTGAGTTTTAATCAGGTTATAACGCGAAAAAACAGAAAAAAAACGACAAAATTTTTTATTATTTTTTTTATTAATATTGCGTCTATTTGAACGATTTCAACGATCTAAAATGTTGAAAATGTTTATTTTAAAAACAGCACGTTTTGATTTTTAATCTGCTTTTTAAC
>NW_027048334.1:0-9885 GCF_025399875.1 Dalotia coriaria | reverse complement strand
TTTTTTTGAAAACCCTTTTTTTAAATTTCTTTGGTTTTTTTAGCCCCCGGGTTAAAAAAAGAAAAAAAACGACGAAATTTTTATTTTTTTTTTTTTCGTTTTTGCCAAAAATAAAAATTTTGGTTATTTAAAAAACGATTTTCAACGGAATCCAAAAAAAAAAATTTTTTTGGCTTTTGGAAAAAAAATGCTTGGTTTTTTAGCAAAACAGCACGTTTGAGTTTTAATCTGGTTTTAAAAGGAAAAAAAAGAAAAAAAGCGAATTTTTTTTATTGTTTTTATTAATATTGCTCTTTTTGAACGATTTCAAAGATCAAAATGCTTAAAAAGGCTTATTTTAAAAACAGCACGTTTGAGTTTTAATCGGTTTCCGAAAAACAGCATAAAAACGTTTTTTTTTATTCGTTTTTATTAATATTGCTTCTATTTGAACGATTTCAACGATCTAAAATGCTTGAAATTTTTTTTTTGCAAAACAGCACGTTTTGAGCTTTAATCTGCGTTTAACGCGAAAAAACAGCAAAAAAACGACGAATTTTTATTATTCGTTTTATTAATTTTGGGGTTTCTTTTTGGGAACGATTTCAACGATCTAAAATGCTTGAAAATCTTTTTTTCAAAAACAGCACTTTTTGGGGTTTAATCTGGTTTTAACGCGAAAAACAGCATAAAACGACAAATTTTTATTATTCGTTTTTTTTTAAAAGGTCTATTTGAACGATTTCAACGATCTAAAATGCTTGAAATTTATTTTACAAAACAGCACGTTTTAAACTTTAATCTGCTTTTTAACGGAAAAAGAAAAAAAACGACGAATTTTTATTATTCGTTTTTATTAATATTGCTCTATTTGAACGATTTCAACGATCTAAAATGCTTGAAATCTTATTTTAGAAAAAAGAATTTTTTGACTTTAATCTGCGTTTTAACCGTAAAACAGCATAAAACGACGAATTTTTTATTATTCTTTTTTTATTAATATTGCTTCATTTGAACGATTTCAACGATCTAAAATGTTGAAAATGCTTATTTTAGAAAAACAGCAGTTTTGAGTTTAATCTGCGTTTTAACGCGAAAAACAGCATAAAACGACAAATTTTTTTATTATTCGTTTTTTTTTTTGCTTCTATTTGAACGATTTCAACGATTAAAATGCTTGAAAATGCTTATTTTAGCAAAAAAGCACGTTTTGAGTTTTTAACTGCGTTTTAACGCGTAAAACAGCATAAAAACGACAAATTTTTTATTATTCGTTTTTATTAATATTTCATTTAACGATTTCAACGATCAAAAAATGCTTGAAAATGCTTATTTTAGCAAAAACATTTTTAAAAACTTTAATCTGCGTTTTAACGCGTAAAACAGCAAAAAAACGACGAAATTTTTATTTTTCTTTTTTTATTATATTGCTTCTATTTGAACGATTTAAAGATTAAAATGCTTGAAAATGTTTATTTTAGCAAAACAGCACGTTTACTTTAATCGCTTTTAACGCAAAACAGCATAAAAAACGACGAATTTTTTTAAAAATTCGTTTTTATTAATATTGCTTTATTTGAACGATTTCAACGATCTAAAATGCTTGAAAATCTTATTTTAGAAAAACAGCACGTTTTGAGCTTTAATCTGCGTTTTAACGGTAAAAACAAAAAAACGACAAAATTTTTTATTTTTTTTTAAATATTGCGTTATTTGAACGATTTCAACGATCAAAAAATGTTTGAAAATTTTATTTTAGAAAAAACAGCAGTTTTGAGTTTTAATTGCGTTTTACGCGAAAAAGCATAAAAACGCAAAATTTTTTTAATTCTTTTTTAAAATTGCGCATTTGAAGATTTCAACGATCTAAAATGCAAAAATGCTTTTTTTAGCAAAACAGCACGTTTTGAGTTTAATCTGCGTTTTACGCGTAAAAAAAAATAAAAACGACGAATTTTTATTATTCGTTTTTATTAATATTGCTTCTATTTGAACGATTTCAACGATCTAAAATGCTTGAAATCTTATTTTGCAAAACAGCAATTTTTGAGTTTAATCTGCTTTTTAACGCGAAAAACAGCAAAAAAAAACGAAATTTTTTTATTATTCGTTTTTTTTAAAAATTTGCTCATTTGAACGTTTCAACGATCTAAAAATGTTAAAAAATGCTTTTTTTTAAAAAACAGCACGTATTGATTTTTAACGCTTTTTAACGCGAAAAACGCAAAAAAAACGAGAATTTTAATATCTTTTTTTATTAATATTGCGTCTATTTGAACTTTTTGATCTAAAATGCTTGAAAATACTTATTTTAGAAAAACAGCACGTTTTGAGCTTTAATCTGCGTTTTAACGCGTAAAACAGCATAAAACGACAAAATTTTTTTATTATTCTTTTTTATTAATATTGCGTCTTTTTGAACGATTTCAACGATCTAAAATGCTTGAAAATGTTTTTATTTTAGCAAAACAGAATTTTTGAGCTTTAATCTGCGTTTTAACGCGAAAAATAGCAAAAAAACGACAAAATTTTTTATTATTTTTTTTATTAATATTGCGTCTATTTGAACGATTTAAACGATCTAAAATGTTTAAAAAAAGTTATTTTAGCAAAACAGCACGTTTTGAGTTTTAATCTGGTTTTCACGCGAAAAACAGCAAAAAAACGACAATTTTTATTATTCTTTTTTATTAATATTGCTTCTATTTGAACGATTTCAACGATCTAAAATGCTTGAAAATGCTTATTTTGAAAAAAACAGCACGTTTTGAGTTTTAATCTGCGTTTTAAGGGAAAAAACAGCATAAAACGAAAATTTTTTTATTATTTGTTTTTATAATATTCCCCATTTGAACGATTTCAACGATCTAAAATGCTTAAAAAATGCTTATTTTGTTAAAACAGCACTTTTTTGAGTTTAATCTGCGTTTAAGGGTAAAACAGCAAAAAAAGAGTTTTTTTATTTTTCTTTTTTATTAATATTGCGTCTTTTTGAAGATTTAAGATCTAAAATGCTTAAAAAATGCTTATTTTAGCAAAAGAGCACGTTTTGATTTTTTAATCTGCGTTTTAACGCGTAAAACAGCATAAAACGACAAATTTTTATTATTCTTTTTTATTACATTGCTTCTATTTGAACGATTTCGATCAAAAAAATGCTTAAAAAGCTTTTTTTAGCAAAACAGCACGTTTTGAGATTATTCTGCTTTTTAGGCAAACAGCAAAAAAAACGACAAAATTTTTTATTATTCTTTTTTAAATATTGCCTATTTGAACGATTTCAACGATCAAAATGCTTAAAAATGCTTATTTTAGCAAAACAGCACGTTTTGAGTTTAATCTGCTTTTTTAACGCGTAAAACAGCAAAAAAATGACGAATTTTTTATTATTCGTTTTTATTAATATTGCTTCGATTTGAACGATTTCAACGATCTATAATGCTTGAAAATGCTTATTTTAAAGCAAAAACAGCACGTTTTGAGCTTTAATCAGCGTTTTAACGCGCAGCAAAACACACTTATTATTCGTTTATTAATATTGTTTATTTGAACGATTTCAACGATCTAAAATGCTTTGAAAATACTTATTTTGTGCTAAAACAGCACGTTTTGAGCTTTTAATCTCGCGTTTAACGCGTAAAACAGCATAAAAACGACGAATTTTTTATTATTCGTTTTATTAATATTGCGTCTATTTGAACGATTAACCGATCTAAAAATGCTGAAAAATGTTTATTTTGAAGCAAAACAGCACGTTTGAGCTTTAATCTGCGTTTTAACGCGTAAACAGCATAAAAAAACGACGAAATTTTTTGCCCGTTTTTATTAATATTGCTACTATTTGAACGATTTCAACGATCTAAAAATGCTTGAAATGCTTATTATAGCAAACAGCACGTTTTGAGTTTTATTCTGCGTTTAACGCGTAAAACAGCATAAAAACGACGACATTTTATTATTCGTTTTATTAATATTGCGTCTATTTGAACGATTTCTTAACGATCTAAAATGCTTGAAAATGCTTATTTTGTTGTAAACAGCACGTTTTGAGTTTTAACGTTTTTAACGCGTAAAACAGCATAAAATTACGAATTTTTTATTATTCGTTTTTATTAATATTGCTTCTATTTGAACGATTTCAACGATCTAAAAATGCTTGAAAATGCTTATTTTAGCAAAACAGCATGTTTTAAGCTTTAATCTGCGTTTTAACGCGTAAACAGCATAAAAACGACGAAATTTTTATTATTCGTTTTATTAATATTGCTTCTATTTGAACGATTTCAACGATCTAAAATGCTTGAAAATGCTTATTTAGCAAAACAGCACGTATTGAGCTTTAATCTGCGTTTTAATCGCGTAAAACAGCATAAAAACCAATTTTAAATTTTTATTATTCGTTTTTATTAATATTGCTTCTTATTTGAACGATTTCAACGATCTAAAAATGCTTGAAAATGCTTATTTTAGCAAAACAGCACGTTTTGAGCTTTAATCTGCCTTTAACGCGTAAACAGCATAAAAAACGACGAAATTTTATTATTCGTTTTTATTAATATTGCGTCTATTTGAACGATTTCAACGATTCAAAAATGCTTGAAAAATGCTTGTTATTTTAGCAAAACAGCATCGCTTTGAGCTTAATCTGCGTTTAACGCGCGTAAACAGCATAAAAACGACGCACTTTTATTATTCGTTTTTATTAATATTGCTACTATTTGGAACGATTTCAACGATCTAAAATGCTTGAAAATGCTTATTATAGCAAAACAGCACGTTTTATTTTATTCTGCGTTTAACGCGCAAAACAGCATAAAACGACGAAATTTTTTATTATTCGTTTTTTATTAATATTGCGTCTATTTGAACGATTTCAACGATCTAAAAATGCTTGAAAATGCTTATTTGCGCAAAACAGCACGTTTTGGAGCTTAATCTGCTTTTTAACGCGTAAACAGCATAAAAATTACGAATTTTTGCTGCCCGTTTTATTAATATTGTTTATTTGAACGATTTCAACGATCTAAAATGCTTGAAAAATGCTTATTTAGCAAACAGCACGTTTGCTTTCTTTAATCTGTGCTTTAACGCGTAAAACAGCATAAAAACGACGAAATCTTTTATTATTCGTTTTTATTAATATTGCTTCTATTTGAACGATTTCAACGATCTAAAATGCTTGAAAAATGCTTTAGCAAAACAGCACGTATGAGCTTTAACTGCGTTTTAAATGCGCAAAAACAGCATAAAACCAATGAAATTTTTATTATTCGTTTTTATTAATATTACTTCTATTTGAACGATTTCAACGATCTATACGCTTGAAAAATGCTTATTTTAGCAAAACAGCACGTTTTGAGTTTTAATCTGCGTTTAACGCGTAAAACAGCATAAAATGACGAAATTTTTATTATTCGTTTTTATTAATATTGCGTCTATTTGAACGATTTCAACGATCTAAAATGCTTGAAAATGCTTATTTTAACAAAACAGCACGTTTTGAGTTTTAATCTGCGTTTTAACGCGTAAAACAGCATAAAACGACGAATTTTTATTATCGTTTTTATTAATATTGCTTCTATTTGAACGATTTCAACGATCTAAAATGCTTGAATATACTTATTTTAGCAAAACAGCACGTTTTGAGTTTAATCTGCGTTTTAACGCGTAAAACAGCATAAAAACGACGAATTTTTATTATTCGTTTTTATTAATATTGCGTCTATTTGAACGGATTTCAACGATCTAAAATGCTTGAAAATGCTTATTTTAGCAAAACAGCACGTTTTGAGCTTTAATCTGCGTTTAACGCTAAAACAGCATAAAACGACGAATTTTTATTATCGTTTTTATTAATATGCTTCTATTTGAACGATTTCAACGATCTAAAATGCTTGAATATACTTATTTTAGCAAAACAGCACGTTTTGAGCTTTAATCTGCGTTTTAACGCGTAAAACAGCATAAAAACGACGAATTTTTTATTATTCGTTTTTATTAATATTGCGTCTATTTGAACGATTTCAACGATCTAAAATGCTTGAAAATGCTTATTTTAGCAAAACAGCACGTTTTGAGCTTTAATCTGCGTTTTAACGCGTAAACAGCATAAAACGACGAATTTTTATTATTCGTTTTTATTAATATGCTTCTATTTGAACGATTTCAACGATCTAAAATGCTTGAAAATGCTTATTTTAGCAAAACAGCACGTTTTGAGCTTTAATCTGCGTTTTAACGCGTAAAACAGCATAAAACGACGAATTTTTATTATCGTTTTTTAATATTGCTTCTATTTGAACGATTTCAACGATCTAAAATGCTTGAAAATGCTTATTTTAGCAAAACAGCACTTTTTAAGCTTTAATCTGCTTTTTAACGCGTAAAAAAAAAAAAGGGCGAAATTTTTTTTATTCGTTTTTTTTAATTTTGGGTTTCATTTGAACGATTTCAACGATCTAAAAGGCTTGAAAAGTTATTTTGAAAAACACCCCTTTTGAGTTTTTAATCTGCGTTTTAACCCCTTTCAGCGAAAAAAACGACAAATTTTTTATTCGTTTTTTATTAATATTGCGTCTTTTGAACGATTTAAAACGATCGCGAAAATACTTTTTTTTAGCAAAACAGCACGTTTTGAGTTTTAATCTGCGTTTTAACGCGAAAAAACAGCAAAAAAACGACAAAATTTTTTATTATTCGTTTTTATTAATATTGCGTCTATTTGAACGATTTAAAACGATCTAAAATGCTTGAAAATGCTTTTTTTAAAAGAAAAACAGCACGTTTTGAGTTTTAATCTGCGTTTTAACGCGTAAAATAGCAAAAAAACGAGGGGAAATTTTTTTAATTATTCTTTTTTTATTAATATTGCGTCTATTTGGAACGATTTCAACGATCAAAAATGCTTGAAAATGTTTTTATTTTAGCAAAACAGCACGTTTTGAGTTTTTAATCTGCGTTTTCACGCGTAAAACAAAAAATAAAACGACGAATTTTTATTATTCTTTTTTTTATTAATATTGCTTCAAATTTGAACGATTTCAACGATCTAAAATGCTTGAATAAAATTTTTTTTAAAACCCGGCACGTTTTGAGCTTTAATCTGCGTTTTAACGCGTAAAACAGCATAAAAACGACAAATTTTTTTATTATTCGTTTTTTTTTTTAATATTGCGTCTATTTGAACGATTTCAACGATCAAAAATGCTTGAAAATCTTTGGGGCCCAAAACGGCAGGGGTTTGAGTTTTTAACTGGGGTTTTAACGGGGAAAAAAATTTTTAAAAACGGGGAAAATTTTTAATTATTCTTTTTTATTAAAAAGCCTAGAACGATTTCAACGATCAAAAAATTTTTTAAAAAATCTTATTTTAGCAAAACACCCGTTTTTAAAGTTTTTAACCCTGCGTTTTAACGAAAAACAGCAAAAAAACGAAAAATTTTAATTATTCTTTTTTATTAAAAAGGGCTTCTATTTGAACGTTTTCCAACGATCTAAAATGCTTGAAAATGCTTTTTTAAAAGAAAAAAACAGCCGTATTGAGCTTTAATCTGATTTTTTAACACGGAAAACAGCATAAAAATCAAAATTTTTTTATTTTTCTTTTTTTTATTAATATTGTGTCTATTTAAACGATTTCAACGGTCAAAAAAATGTTTAAAAAAAGCATTTTAGCAAAACAGCACTTTTTGAGTTTTAATCTGCTTTTTAACCCCGTAAAACAGCATAAAAACGACGAAATTTTTATTATTTTTTTTTTATTAATTTTCTTTCTTTTTTGAACGATTTCAACGATCTAAATGTTTGGGCGTTTTTTTTTTAAAAAACAGCACGTTTTCATTTTTAATCGCTTTTTGCGTAAACGCAAAAAAACGACAAAATTTTTATTTTCTTTTTTATTAATTTGCCGATTTGAAGATTTAAACGATCTATAAATGCTTAAAAATGCTTTTTTTAAAAGAAAAAACAAAAATTTTTGACCCAAATCGCGTTTTAACGCGTAAAACAGCAAAAAAACGACAAATTTTTTATTCGTTTTTTTTAAATTTGCTTCTATTTGAACGTTTTTCAACGACAAAAAATGCTTGAAAATACTTTTTTTTTACCCGGCACGTTTTGAGTTTTTAATCTGCGTTTTAACGCGTAAAACAGCAAAAAAACGACGAATTTTTATTTTCGTTTTTTAATATTGCTTTATTTGAACGATTTCAACGATCTAAAATGCTTGAAAATGTTTTTATTTTAGCAAAACACCCTTTTTTTGAGTTTTTAAATTCGTTTAAACGCGTAAAACAGCAAAAAAAAACGACAAATTTTTTAAATTATTCGTTTTTTTAATATTGCTACTATTTGAACGCCCAAAAACGATCTAAAATGTTTTAAAAATGCTTATTTTAGCAAAACAGCACGTTTTGACCCAAATCTGCGTTTTAACGGGGTTTAAAACATAAAACGACAAATTTTTTTATTATTCTTTTTTTATTAATTTTTGGGTCTATTTGAACGATTTCAACGATAAAATCCCCAAAAATCTTTTTTTAGCAAAACAGCACGTTTTGAGCTTTAATCTGCGTTTTAACGCGTAAAACAGCAAAAAAACGACAATTTTTTATTATTTTTTTTTTTAAATATTGTTTCTATTTGAACGATTTCATCGATCTAAAAGCTTGAAAATCTTTTTTTAAAGAAAAAAACAGCACGTTTTGAGTTTTTATTCTGCGTTTTTAACGCGAAAAACAGCATAAAACGACAAAATTTTTTATTATTCGTTTTTATTAATATTGCGTCTTTTGAACGATTTCAACGATTAAAATGCTTGAAAATGTTTTTATTTTAGCAAAACAGCACGTTTTGAGCTTTAATCTGCGTTTTAACGCCAGCAAAAAAACGACAAAATTTTATTATTCTTTTTTTATTAATTTTTCTTCATTTAAATTTCAACGATCAAAATGCTTGAAAATGTTTTATTTTAGCAAAACAGCACTTTTTGTTTTTTTAATCTGCGTTTTAAGGGTAAAAAAAAGAAAAAAACGACAAATTTTTTAATTTTTCTTTTTTTTTTAATTTGTTTTTTTGAACGATTTCAACGATTTTAAAATGCTTGAAAATGCTTATTTTAAAAAACAGCACGTTTTGAGCTTTAATCTCCCTTTTTAAGGGTTTAAAACAGCAAAAAAACGACGAAATTTTTATTATTCTTTTTTTATTAATATTGCGTCTATTTAAAAGGGTAATTTAAACGATCTAAAATGGAAAATTTATTTTAACAAAACACCCGTTTTGATTTTTTAATCTGCTTTTTTAACGCATAAAACAGCATAAAAACGACAATTTTTTTATTATTCTTTTTTTATTAATATTGTTTCTATTTAAAACGATTTCAACGATCAAAAAAATGTTTTAAATATACTTATTTCAGCAAAACAGCACGTTTTGAGCTTTTAATCTGCGTTTTAAGGGAAAAACAGCAAAAAAACGACAAATTTTTTTATTTTTCGTTTTTATTAATATTTGCTTTATTTGAACGATTTCAAGGGATCAAAATGCTTGAAAATGTTTATTTTAGCAAAACAGCAATTTTTTGAGTTTTAATCTGCTTTTTTAAGGGAAAAACAGCATAAAACGACTTTTTAATTATTCTTTTTTATTAATATTGCTTCTATTTGAAGGGTTTTAAACGATCAAAATGCTTGAATATACTTATTTTACCAAACAGCCGTTTTGAGTTTTAATCTGGGGTTTTTAACGCGTAAAACAGCAAAAAAACGACGAATTTTTATTATTCTTTTTTAAATTAATATTGCGTCTATTTAAAACGATTTCAACGACCCAAAAATGCTTAAAAAATGCTTATTTTAAGCAAAACAGCACTTTTTGAGCTTTTAATCTGGGAACGCGCAAAACGGC
>NW_027048333.1:0-9894 GCF_025399875.1 Dalotia coriaria | reverse complement strand
AACGTGCTGTTTTGCTAAAAATAAGCATTTTCAAGCATTTTGTGACTAAATTTGTTCGGGGCTGAAGTACTGATAATAAAAAAACGAATAATATACAATTCGTCGTTTTATGCTGTTTTACGCGTTAAAACGCAGATTAAAGCTCAAAACGTGCTGTTTTGCTAAAATAATCATTTCAAGCATTTAGATCGTTGTTCACCAGACGCAATATTAATACTTCAAAAACGAATAATAAAAATTTCTGGGTCGTTTTTATGTTGTTTTACGCGTTAAACGCAGATTAAAGCTCAAAACGTGCTGTTTCGCTAAAATAATCATTTTCAAGCATTTTAGATCGTTGAAAATCGTTCAAATAGACGCAATATTAATAAAACACAAAATTTCGTCGTTTTTATAAAAGCGTTTTACGCGTTAAAAACGCAGATTAAAGCTCAAAACGCCGTTTTGCTAAAATGCTACTTTTCAAGCATTTTGTGATCGTTGCAATCGTTCAAATAGAAGAAATATTAATAAAACGAATAATGTAAAAATTCGTCGTTTTATGCTGTTTTACGCTGCTAAAACGCAGATCAAAAGCTCAAACGCGCTGTTTTCCAAGTAAAATAATCATATATATTCTTGAAGCATTTTAGATCGTTGAAATCGTTCAAATAGACGCAATATTAATAAAAACGAATAATGTACCCCCGTCGTTTTATGCCGTTTTACGCGTGAAAACGCAGATTAAAGCTCAAAACGTGCCGTTTTGCTAAAATAATTATTTTCAAGCACTTTAGACGTTGAATCGTTCAAAATAGACTGGTATTAATAAAAAACGAATAATAAAAATTGCCGTTTTACGCAGTTTTACGCGTTAAAACGCAGATTAAAGCTCAAAATCGCGCTGTTTTGGCTAAAAATAAGCATTTTTCAAGCATTTTAGACTGAAACGTTCAAATAGAAGCAATTTCATTAATAAAAAACGAATAATAAAAATTCGTCGTTTTATGCTGTTTTACGCGCGTTAAAACGCAGACAAAGCTCAAAAACGTGCTGTTTTGCTAAAAATAACGCTTCGCCGGTTTTTAGATCGTTGAAATCGTTCAAATAGACGCAAATATTAATAAAAACGAATAATAAAAAAATTTCGTCGTTTTATGTTGTTTTTAAGCGTTAAACGCGCAGGAGCCAAAGCTCAAAACGTGCTGTTTTGCTAAAATAAGCATTTTCAAGCATTTTAGGATCGTAGAACTCGTTCAAATGAAAGCAATATAATAAAACGAATTATAAAAATTCGTCGTTTTGTGAAGCCGTTTTTACGCGACAAAACGCAGATTAAAAGCCTTCAAAACGTGCGGTTTTGCTAAATAATCATTTTCAAGCATTTGATCGTTGAAATCGTTCAAATAGACGCAATATTAATAAAAACAAATAATAAAAAAACCGTCGTTTTATGTTGTTTTACGCGTTAAAACGCAGATTAAAGCTCAAAACGTGCTGTTTTGCATAAAATAATCATTTTCAAGCATTCTACCCCGCTGAAATTGTTCAAATAGAAGAAATATTAATAAAAAACGAATAATAAAAAATTTCGTCATGCGTATAAAGCTGTTTTACGCGTTAAAACGCAGATTAAAAGTTTTTCTCAAAACGTGCTGTTTTGCTGCTAAAATAAGCATTTTCAAGCATTTTAGATCGTTGAAATCGTTCAAATAGAAGCAATATTAATAAAAACGAATAATATATACCCGGTCGTTTTATGCTGTTTACGCGCTTAAAACGCAGATTCAAAGCCTCAAAACGCTGCTGTTTCTGCTGCTAAAATACCCCAATTTTCGCGACATTTTAGATCGCTTAAAATCGTTCAAATAGACGCAATATTACTAAAAACGAATAATAAAAATTCTCGTCGTTTATGCTGTTTTACGCGTTAAAACGCAGATTAAAGCTCTCAAACGCCGCTAAAATAACTGCCTTTTCAAGCATTTTAGATCGTTGAAATCGTTCAAATAGAGACGCAATAATAATAAAACGAATAATAAAATTCCCTGTCGTTTTATGCTGTTTTACGCGTTAAAACGCAGATTAAAGCTCAAACGTGCTGTTTTGCTAAAATAAGCATTTTCAAGCATTTTAGATCGTTGCAATCGTTCAAATAGAAGAAATATTAATAAAAACGAATACTGTAAAAATTCGTCGTTTTATGCTGTTTTACAAAACGCAGATCAAAGCTCAAAACGCTGTTTTCCTAAATAATCATATTCTAGCATTTTAGATCGTTGAAATCGTTCAAATAGACGCAATATTAGCGCAAAACGAATAATAAAAATTTCGTCGTTTTATAAGCCGTTTTACGCGTTAAAACGTGCAGATTAAAGCTCAAAACGCTGTTTTGCTAAATAATTATTTTCAAGCACTTTAGATCGTTGAAATCGTTCAAATAGACTCAATATTAATAAAAAACGAATAATAAAATTTCGTCGTTTTAGTAGTTTTATGCGTTAAAACGCAGATTAAAGCTCAAACGCGTTGTTTTGTTAAAATAAGCATTTTCGCCATTTTAGATCGTTGAAAATCACTAAATAGAAGTTAAATATTAATAAAAACGAATAATAAAATTGTCGTTTTTATGCGTTGTTTTACGTTAAAACGCAGATTGTACCAAACGTGCTGTTTTGCTAAAATAATCATTTTCCTTTCTGCCATTTTAGATCGCTGAAATCGTTCAAATAGATCGCATTGACATGTCCGAATAATGTACTGTCGTTTTTATGTGCTGTTTTAAGCGTTAAAATCGGCAGGATTAAAGCTCAAAACGTGTGCTGTTTTGCTAAAAATAAGCATTTTCAAGCATTTTAGATCGCTGAACTCGTTCAAATAGAAGCAATATTAATAAAAACGAATTATAAAAATTCGTCGTTTTATGCTGTTTTACGCATTAAAACGCAGATTAAAGCTCAAAACGCTGTTTTGCTAAAATAACGTATTTCGCCATTTTGTGATCGTTGAAATCGTTCAACAGACGCACACATTAATGTTCGAATAATAAAAAAATTTCGTCGTTTTTATGCCGTTTTACGCGTTAAAAACGCAGATTAAAGCGTAAAAAACGCTATTTGCTAAAAAATAAGCATTTTCAAGCATTTTAGATCAAGTCCGTTCAAATAGAAGCACATGCCAATAAAACGAATAATAAAAATTCGTCGTTTTATGCTGTTTTACGCGTTAAAACGCAGATTAAAAGCTCAAAACTCTGCTGTTTTGCTAAAATAATCATTTTCAAGCATTTTAGATCGTTGAAATCGTTCACAAATAGACGCAATATTAATAATAAACGAATAATAAAAATTTCGTCGTTTTATGCTGTTTTACGCGTTAAAACGTAGATTAAAGCTCAAAACGTGCTGTTTGCTGAAATAAGCATTTTCAAGCATTTTAGATCGTTGAAATCGTTCAAATAGAAGAAAATATTAATAAAAACGAATAATAAAAATTCGTCGTTTTTATGTTGTTTTACGCGATAAAACGTGCAGACAAAAGCTCAAAACGTGCTGTTTTAAGTTAAAATACATTTTCAAGCATCAGATCGTTGAAATTCCTGTTCGCTAAATAGACGCAATAATAAAACAAATAATAAAATTCTCTGTCGTTTTTATATGCTGTTTTACGCGTTAAAATTCCTAAGATTAAAGCCTCAAAACGTGCTGTTTCTATAAAATAAGCATTTTCAAGCATTTTAGATCGTTGAAATCGTTCAAATAGAAGCAATATTAATAAAAAAACGAATAATAAAAAAAATTCGTCGTTTTATGCTGTTTACGCGTTAAAACGCAGATTTAAGCTCAAAAACGTGCTGTTTTGCTAAAAATAATCATTTTCAAGCATTTGTAGATCGCTTTGAAATCGTTCAAATAGACGCGCAATATTAATAAAACGAATAATAAAAATTTCGTCGTTTGTATGCTGTTTTACGCGTTAAAACGCATAAATAAAAGCTCAAAACGTGCTGTTTTGCTAAATAAAGCATTTTAAGCATTTTAGGTCGTTGAAATCGTTCGAATAGACGCACATTAATAAAAAACGAATAATAAAAATTGTCGTTTTATGCTGTTTTACGTTAAACCGCAGACAAAGCTCAAAACGCTGTTTTGCTAAAATAATCATTTTCAAGCATTTTAGATCGTTGAAATCGTTCAAATAGACGCAATATTAATAAAACGAATAATAAAATTTCGTCGTTTTTATAAGCTGTTTTACGCGTTAAAAACGCAGATTAAAGCTCAAAACGCTGTTTTGCTAATATAAGCATTTTCGCTAACCCCATCGTTGAAATCGTTCAAATATTGAAATATTAATAAAAACGAATACCGTACCGTCGTTTTGGTATTATATTAAAAAAAATTTTCAAAAGCCTCACAAAACGTGCTGTTTTGCCAAAAAATAATCATATTTTCACATTTTAGATCGTTGAAATCGTTCAAATAGACGCAATATTAATAAAAACGAATAATAAAAATTTGCCGTTTTATGCTGTTTTACGCGTTAAAAACGCAGATTAAAAGCTCAAAACGTGCTGTTTTGCTAAAATAATCATTTTCAAGCACTTTAGATCGTTGGAAATTGTTCAAATAGACGCAATATTACTGAAAACGAATAATAAAAATTTCGTCGTTTTTATGTTGTTTTACGCGTTAAAACGCAGATTAAAGCTCAAAAACGTGCTGTTTTGCTAAAAATAATCATTTTCAAGCATTTTAGATCGCTGAAATCGTTCAAATAGAAGAAATATTAATAAAACGAATAACAAAAATTCCCGTCGTTTTATGTTGTTTTACCGCGTTAAAACGCAGATTTAAGCTCAAAACGTGCTGTTTTGCTAAAATGTAAGCATTTTCAAGCATTTTAGATCGTTGAAATCGTTCCAAATAGAAGGCCAATATTAATAAAAACGAATAATATACACCCGTCGTTTTATGCTGTTTTACACGTTAAAACGCAGATTAAAGCTCAAAACGTGCTGCTTTGCTAAAATAATCATTTTCAAGCATTTTAGATCGTTGAAATCGTTCAAATAGACGCAATATTACTGTAAAAAACGAATAATAAAAATTTCGTCGTTTTATGCTTGTTTACGCGTTAAAACGCAGATTAAAGCTCAAACGTGCTGTTTTGCTAAAATAATCATTTTCAAGCATTTTAGATCGTTGAATCGTTCAAATTAGGACGCAATATTAATAAAACGAATAATGGCAAATTTCGTCGTTTTATGTTGTTTTACGCGTTAAAACGCAGATTAAAGCTCAAAACGTGCTGTTTTGCTAAAATAAGCATTTTCAAGCATTTCAGGATCGCTGCAATCGTTCAAATAGAAGAAATATTAATAAAACGAATAATAAAAATTCGTCGTTTTATGCTGTTTACGCAAGTTAAAAACGCAGACTCAAAAAGCTCAAAAACGCGCTGCTTTCTAAAATAATCATACTTAGCATTTTAGATCGTTGAAATCGTTCAACAGACGCACATTAATAAAAATTGTAATACCAAAATTTCGTCGTTTTTATGTTGTTTTACGCGTTAAAAACGCAGATTGCGCCTCAAACGTGCTGTTTTGCTAAAATAATTATCTTTCGCTAACTTTAGATCGTTGAAATCGTTCAAATAGACCTCCAATATTACCAAAAACGAATAATGGGAAAATTTCGTCGTTTTACGCAGTTTTACGCTAAAACGCAGATTAAAAGCTCAAAAACGTGCTGTTTTACAAATAAGCATTTCTTAAGCATTTTAGATCGTTGAAATCGTTCAAATAGAAGCAATATTAATAAAAAACGAATAATAAAAATTCGTCATTTTTATGTTGTTACGCGTTAAAACGCAGATTAAAAGCTTCCTCAAAACGTGCTGTTTTGCTAAAATAATCATTTTCAAGCATTTTAGATCGTTGAAATCGTTCAAATAGACGCAATATTAATAAAAAAAACGAATAATAAAAATTGTCGTTTTATGTTGCTTAAGCGTTAAAACGCAGATTAAAAGCAATAAAACGTGCTGTTTTGCTAAAATACATTTTCAGCATTTTAGATCGTTGAACTCTGTTCAAATAGAAGCAATATTAATAAAAACGAATTATAAAATTGTCGTTTTTTATGCTGTTTTACGCATTAAAACGTGCAGATTGCTCAAACGTGCTGTTTTGCTAAAATAATCATTTCAAAGCATTTAGACTGCCGAAAACTGTTCAAATAGACGCAATATTAATAAAAAAAACGAATAATAAAAATTTCGTCGTTTTATGCTGTTTACGCGTTAAAACGCAGATTAAAAGCTAAAAACGCGCTATTTCTTTGCTAAAATAAGCATTTTCAAGCATTTTAGATCGTTGAAATCGTTCAAATAGGTGCCAATATTAATAAAAACGAATAATAAAATTCGTCGTTTTATATGCTGTTTTACGCTAAAACGGCAGATTAAAGCTCAAAACTTGCTGTTTTGCTAAAATAATCATTTTCAAGCATTTTAGATCGCTGAAATCGTTCAAATAGACGCAACATTAATAATAAAACGAATACCGCAGTACCGTACGTTTCATGCCGCCTTTACGCGTTAAAACGTAGATTAAAGCTCAAAACGTGCTGTTTTGCTGAAATAAGCATTTTCAAGCATTTTAGATCGCTGAAATCGTTCAAATAGAAGAAAATATTAATAAAACGAATAATAAAAATTCGTCGTTTTATGCTGTTTTACGCGATAAAACGCAGATTAAAAGCTCAAAACGCGCCGTTTACAAAATGCTACTTTCAAGCATTTTAGATCGTTGAAATCGTTCAAATAGACGCAAATATTAATAAAAACAAATACGTAAAAATTTCTGTCGTTTTTATGCTGTTTTACGCGTTAAACGCAGATTAAAAGCTCTCAAACGTGCTGTTTTGCTAAAATAAGCATTTCTTCAAGCATTTTAGATCGTTGAAAATCGTTCAAATAGCCAAATATTAATAAAACGAATAATAAAAAATTCGTCGTTTATGCTGTTTACGCGTTAAAACGCAGATTTAAGCTCAAAACGTGCTGTTTTGCTAAAATAATCATTTTCAAGCATTTTACTGCTGAAATCGTTCGCTAAAATAGACGCAATATTATTAATAAAAAAACGAATACCAAAATTTCTGTCGTTTGTATGCTGTTTTACGCGTTAAACGCAGAATAAAGCTCAAAACGTGCCGTTTTGCTAAAATAAGCATTTTTAAGCATTTTAGATCGTTGAACCGTTCAAATAGACGTAACATTAATAAAAACGAATAATAAAAATTCGTCAAGCTTTATGCTGCCTACAAGTTAAACCGCAGATTAAAGCTCAAAACGTGCTGTTTTGCTAAAATAATCATTTCAAGCATTTTAGATCGTTGAAATCGTTCAAATAGACGCAATATTAATAAAAACGAATAATAAAAATTCTCTGTCGTTTTTATGCTGTTTTACGCGTTAAAACGCAGATTAAAAGCCTGCAAAAACGTGCTGTTTTATTAATATAAGCATTTTCAAGCATTCTGTGATCGCTGGAAATCGTCTTCAAATAGAAGAAATATTAATGTTCTAAATACCAAAAATTCGCTCGTTTTATGCTGTTTTACGCGTTAAAAACAGGATTAAAGCTCAAAAAACGTGCTGTTTTTGCTAAAATAATCATATTCAAGCATTTTAGATCGTTGAAATCGTTCAAATAGACGTGCACATTACAAAAACGAATAATAAAATTTTCGTCGTTTTATGCTGTTTACGCGTTAAACGCAGATGTGCTCAAAACGTGCTGTTTTGCTAAAATAACTATTTCTGCCAATTTTAGATCGTTGAAATTGTTCAAATAGACGCAATATTAATAAAAAACGAATAATAAAAAATTCCGTCGTTTTTATGCTGTTTTACGCGTTAAAACGCAGATTAAAGCTCTCAAACGTGCTGTTTTGCTAAATAAGTATTTCAAGCATTTTAGATCGTTGAAATCGTTCAAATAGAAGCACATTAATAAAAAACGAATAATAAAATTGTCGTTTTATGCTGTTTTACGTTAAAACCCAGATTAAAGCCTTCAAAACGTGCTGTTTTGCTAAAATAAGCATTTTCATGCATTTTAGATCGTTGAAATCGTTCAAATAGAAGCAATATTAAAAAAAACGAATAATAAAATTTGTCGTTTTATGTTGTTTTACGCTTTAAAAACGGCAGATTAAAGCCCCGTGCTGTTTTGCTAAAATAAGCATTTTCAAGCATTTTAGATCGTTGAAATCGTTCAAATAGAAGCAAATTAATAAAAACGAATAATAAAATTCGTCGTTTTATGCTGTTTTACGCGTTAAAACGCAGTTTAAAAAGCTCAAAACGGCTTTTTTGCTGCTAAAATACGCATTTTCAAGCATTTTAGATCGTTGAAATCGTTCAAATAAAGCAATATTAATAAAAAACGAATAAAAATTCCCCGTCGTTTTATGCTGTTTTACGCGTTAAAACGCAGAATGAAGTCAAAACGGCTGTTTTGCTAAAATAAGCATTTTCAAGCATTTAGATCGTTGAAATCGTTCAAATGGGACGCAATAAAAAAACGAATAATAAAAATTCGTCGTTTTATGCTGTTTTACGCGTTAAAACGCAGATTAAAAGCTCAAAAGGGCTGTTTTGCTAGAATAAGCTTTTTCCCCATTTTAGATCGTTGAAATCGTTCAAATAGACGCAATATTAATAAAACGAAAAATAAAATTCGTCGTTTTATGCTGTTTTACGCGTTAAAACGCAGATTAAAGCTAAAAACGTGCTGTTTTGCTAAAATAATGCCATTTTCGCATTTGATCGTTGAAATCGTTCAAATAGAAGCAATATTAATAAAACGAATAATAAAAATTTCGTCGTTTTATGCTGTTTTACGCTTAAACGCAGAATGAAGCTCAAAACTGCTGTTTTGCAAAAAATAAGCATTTTCAAGCATTTTAGATCGTTGAAATCGTTCAAATAGACGCAATTAATAAAACGAATAATAAAAATTTCGTCGTTTTATGCTGTTTTACGCGTTAAAACGCAGATTAAGCTAAAAACGTGCTGTTTTGCTAAAATAAGCATTTTCAAGCATTTTAGTACGTTGAAATCGTTCAATAGAAGCAATATTAATAAAAACGAATAATAAAAAATTCGTCGTTTTATGCTGTTTTACGCTTTAAAACGAATTTTAAAGCTAAAAACGGCTGTTTTCCCTAAAATACGCATTTTCAAGCATTTTAGATCGTTGAAATCGTTCAACAGAGCGCAATATTAATAAAACGAATAATAAATTCCGTCTTTTTTATGTGTTTTACGCTTTAAAAACGCTGGATTAAAGCTAAAAACGTGCTGTTTTGCTAAATAGGCATTTTCAAGCATTTTAGATCGTTGAAATCGTTCAAATAGACGCAAATTAAAAAAACGAATAAAAAAAATTTTTGTTGTTTTATGTTGTTTTACGCGTTAAAACGCAGATTAAAAGCTCAAACGGCTGTTTTGCTAAAATAAGCATTTCAATTTTAGATCGTTGAAATCGTTTAAATAGAATAATTAAAAAAAAACGAATAATAAAAATTGTCATTTTATGCTGTTTTACGCGTTAAAACGCAGATTAAAGCTCAAAACGTGCTGTTTGCTAAAATAAGCATTTTCAAGCATTTTAGATCGTTGAAATCGTTCAAATAGACGATTAATAAAAAACGAATAAAAAAAATTTGCGTTTTATGCTTTTTTACGCGTTAAAACGCAGAAAAACCCAAAAACGCTGTTTTGCTAAAATAAGCATTTTCAAGCATTTTAGATCGTTGAAATGTTCAAATAGAAGCAATATTAAAAAAAAACGAATAAAAAAAATTTGTCGTTTTATGTGTTTACGCGTTAAACGCGATT
>NW_027048332.1:0-9897 GCF_025399875.1 Dalotia coriaria | reverse complement strand
TTTTAAAAAAGCTTTTAAAATCTGCTTTTTTAACGCGAAAAACGCAAAAAAACGACGAATTTTTATTATTCGTTTTTTTTAATTTGCTTCTATTTGAACGATTTCAGCGATCAAAAATTTGCGAAATTAATTATTTTAGCAAAACAGCACTTTTTGGGGCTTTAATCTCTTTTTAACGGGGTAAAACGGCATAAAAACAAAATTTTTTATTATTCTTTTTTATTAATATTGCGTCTATTTGAAGGGAATTTCAAGGGATCAAAATGCGAAAATGCTTATTTTAGCAAAACAGCACTTTTTTGAGTTTTTAATCTGCTTTTTTAACGCGTAAAACAGCATATAAACGACGAATTTTTATTATTCGTTTTATTAATATTGCGTCTATTTGAACGATTTAAACGACCCAAAAATGCTTAAAAAATGCTTATTTTAGCAAAACCCCCGTTTTGATTTTTTTAATCTGGGGAACGCGTAAAAACAGCAAAAAAACGACAATTTTTTTTATTATTCTTTTTTTATTAATATTGCGTCTATTTAAAAACGATTTCAACGATCAAAATGCTTAAAAATGCTTTTTTTTAAAAACAGCACTTTTTTGGGGTTTTTATTCCCCGGTTTTAACGCTAAAACATAAAAAACGACAAAATTTTTATTCTTCTTTTTATTTTTTTATTGCGTCTATTTGAACGTTTCTGATCTAAAATCTTGAAAATGCATTTTAGCAAAACAGCCTTTTTGACCCAAATCTGCGTTTTAACGCGTAAAAAAACATAAAAAGGGCAAAAATTATTCGTTTTTTATTAATATTCCCGTCTTTTTTAACGTTTTTCCGATCTAAAATGCTTGAAAATGCTTATTTTAAAAAAACAGCACGTTTTGAGCAATCCTTTTTTAACGCGTAAAACAGCAAAAAAACGACAATTTTTTTATTTTGGGGTTTTTTAAATTTGTTTTATTTGAACGTTTCAACGATCTAAAATTTTAAAAATGCTCATTTTAGAAAAACCCAGCACGTTTTGAGTTTTTAATCTGCTTTTAATAAAACAGCATAAGAACGACAATTTTTTTATTCGTTTTTTTATTAATTTTTGCTTCTATTTAACGATTTCAACGATCTAAAATGCTTGAAAATGCTTTTTTAGAAAAACACCCGTTTTGAGCTTTAATCTGCTTTTTAACGCGTAAAAAATAAAAGGGCAATTTTTTATTATTCGTTTTTTTTAAAATATTGCGCCTATTTGAACGTTTTTAAACGATCTAAAATGCTTAAAAATGCTTATTATAAAAAAAACCCCGGCCTTTTTGGGAACCCCAAAATCAGCGTTTTAACGCGTAAAAAAACAAAAAACGAGGGGAAATTTTTTTATTCTTTTTTTTATTAATATTGGGGTCTTTTGAACGATTTCAACGACCCAAAAATTTTTGAAAATGCTTTTTTTTAGCAAAACACCCGTTTTAACTTTATTCTGCGTTTTAACGCGTAAAATAGCAAAAAAACGGGGGGGAATTTTTTTTTTTTTTTTTTTTTTTTGCGTCTGTTGAACGATTTCAACGTCTAAAATGTTAAAAAGTTATTTTAGCAAAAAAAACCTTTTTGAGTTTTTAATCGGCGTTTTAACGCGTAAAACAGCATAAAAACGACGAATTTTTATTATTCGTTTTTATTAATATTGCTTCTATTTGAACGATTTCAACGATCTAAAATGCTTGAAAATACTTATTTTTAGCAAAACAGCGTTTTGAGCTTTAATCTGCGTTTTAACGCGTAAACAACATAAAAACGACGAAATTTTATTCGTTTTTTATTAATATTGCGTCTGTTTGAACGGTTCCAACGATCTAAAATGCTTGAAAATGCTTATTTTAGCAAAACAGCACGTTTGTTTATTCGTTTTAACGCGTAAAACAACATAAAAACGACGAAATTTTTAATATTCGTTTTTATTTTTATTGCGTCTGTTGAACGATTTTCAGCGATCTAAAATGCTTGAAAATGCTTATTTTAGCAAAACAGCACGTTTGAGCTTTAATCTGCGTTTTAACGCGTAAACAGCATAAAAACGACGAAATTTTATTATTCGTTTTATATTAATATTATTGTCCATTTGAACGATTTCAACGTCTAAAATCTTGAAAATGCTTATTTTAGCCAAAACAGCGCGTTTTGAGCTTTTAATCTGCGTTTTAGCGCGTAAAACAACATAAAAACGACAGAAATTTTTATTATTCGTTTTTATTGTAAGCGCGTCTATTTGAACGATTTCCAGCTTGATCACAAATGCTTGAAAATGCTTATTTTTAGCAAAACAGCACGTTTGAGCTTTAATCTGCGTTTTAACGCGTAAACAGCATAAAAACGACGAATTTACATTATTCGTTTTTATTAATATTGCGTATTTGAACGATTTCAGCAATCCCGTGCTTGAAAATGCTTATTTTAGCAAAACAGCACGTTTTTGAGCTTTATTCTGCGTTTTAACGCGTAAACAGCATAAAAACGACAAATTTTTTATTATTCGTTTTATATTTTTGTGCGTCTATTTTGAACGGTTCAACGATCCCAAATGCTTGAAAATGCTTATTTTAGCAAAACAGCACGTTTTGAGCTTTAATCTGCGTTTTAACGCGTAAAACAGCATAAAACGACGAATTTTTTATTATTCGTTTTTATTAATATTGCTTCTATTTGAACGATTTAACGTCTAAAATGCTTGAAAATGCTTATTTAGCAAAACAGCACGTTTTGAGCTTTTAATCTGCGTTTAACGCGTAAAACAGCTTTATAAAAACGACGAAATTTTTATTATTCGCTTTTTATTAATATTGCGTCCTGTTGAACGATTTCAACGATCTAAAATGCTTGAAAATGCTTATTTTAGCAAAACAACACGTTTTGAGCTTTAATCTGCGTTTTAACGCGTAAAGCAACATCAAAACGACGAATTTTTATTATTCGTTTTTTATTAATATTGCTTCTATTTGAACGATTTCAACGTCTAAAATGCTTGAAAATTACTTATTTAGCAGCAAAACGGCGTTTGAGCTTTAATCTGCGTTTAACGCGTAAACAGCATAAAACATTTTTATTATTCGATTTTTATTAATATTGCTTCTATTTGAACGATTTCAACGATCTAAAATGCTTGAAAATGCTTATTTTAGCAAAACAGCACGCGAGCTTTAATCTGCGTTTTAACGCGTAAACAACATAAAACGACGAATTTTATTATTCGTTTTTATTAATGTGCGTCTATTTGAACGATTTCAACGATCTAAAATGCTTGAAAATGCTTATTTTAGCAAAACAGCACGTTTAGCTTTAATCTGCGTTTGGCAACGCGTAAAACAGCATAAAACGACGAATTTTTATTATTTGTTTTTATTAATTTTGCTTCTAATTTGAACGATTTCAACGATCTAAAATGCGCGAAAATGCTTATTTTAGCAAAACAGCACGTTTTGAGCTTTAATCAGCGTTTTAACGCGTAAACAGCATAAAACGGCAAATTTTATTATTCGTTTTTTTATTAATATGCGTCTGTTGAACGGTTCAACGATCTAAAATGGCAAGAAAATGCTTATTTTATAAAACAGCGTTTGAGCTTTATTCTGCGTTTTAATAAACAGCATAAAAACGACAGAAATTTTTTATTATTCGTTTTTATTTTTATTGCGTCTGTTGAACGATTTCAACGATCTAAAATGCTTGAAAATGCTTATTTTAGCAAACAGCGTTTTGAGCTTTAATCGCGTTTTAACGCGTAAAAGCATAAAACGACAAAAATTTTATTATTCTTTTTTATTAATTTGCTCTATTTGAACGATTTCAACGATCAAAATGCTTAAAAAATGCTTATTTTAGCAAAACACCCTTTTTTGAAGGCTTTATCTGCGTTTTAACGCGTAAAAAAATAAACGAGAAATTTTATTATTCGTTTTTATTTTATTGCGTCTTTTGAACGTTCAACGATCAAAAATGCTTGAAAATCTTTTTTTTAGCAAACAGCACGTTTTGAGCTTTATCTGCGATTTAACGCGTAAAACAGCAAAAAAACGACGAATTTTATTATTCGTTTTTTATTTTAAATGCGTCATTTGAACGATTTCAACTATCTAAAATGCTTAAAATGCTTATTTTAGCAAAACGCCTTTGAGCTTTAATCTGCGTTTTAACGCGTAAAACAGCAAAAACGACGAATTTTATTGTTTTCTTTTTATTAATATTGCGCCCATTTGAACGATTTAAACGATACAAAGGGCTTAAAAATCTTATTTTAGCAAAACAGCACGTTTGAGAAACTTTAATCTGCTTTTTAACGCGTAAACCATAAAAACGACGATTTTTATTATTCGTTTTTTTATTATATTGTTTCTATTTGAACGATTTCAACGATCTAAAATGCTTGAAAATGCTTATTTTAGCAAAACAGCACGTTTTGAGTTTTTAATCTGCGTTTAACGCGTAAAACCATAAAACGACAGAAATTTTATTATTCGTTTTTAATTAATATTGCGTCTATTTGAACGATTTCAACGTTCTAAAATGCTTGAAAATGCTTATTTTAACAAAACAGCTTTTATTTGGGCTTTATTCTGCGTTTTAACAGGTAAAACAGCATAAAAGCGTGAAGCAATTTTATTATTCGTTTTATTTTTTATTGCGCGATATATTTGAACGATTTCAACGATCTAAAATGCTTGAAAATGCTTATTTACGAAAACAGCACGTTTGAGCTTTTAATCTGCGTATTAACGCGTAAAACAGCATAAAACGACGAAAATTTTATTATTCGTTTTTATTAATATTGCGTCTATTTGAACGATTTCAACGATCTAAATGCTTGAAAATGCTTATTTTAGCAAACAGCACGTTTTTGAGCTTTATTCATAACACGTTTAACGCGTAAAACCTTTATAAAACGACGAGAATTTTATTATTCGTTTTTTTATTTTGTGCGTCTATTTGAACGATTTCAACGATCTACAAATGCTTGAAAATGCTTATTTTAGCAAAACAGCACGTTTGAAGGCTTTAATCTACGTTTTAACGCGTAAAACAGCATAAAAACGACGAATTTTTTATTATTTGTTTTTGATTAATATTGCTTCTATTTGATCGATTTCAACGATCTAAAATGCTTGAAAATGCTTATTTAGCAAAACAGCGTTTTGAGCTTTTAATCCAGCGTTTTTAACGCGTAAAACAGCATAAAAACGACGAAATTTTTATTATTCGTTTTTATTTTTATTGCGTCTATTTGAACGATTTCAACGATCTAAAATGCTTGAAAATGCTTATTTTAGCAAAACAGCACGTTTTGTTAATCTGCGTTTTAACGCGTAAAAACAGCATAAAAACGACGAATTTTTTATTATTCGTTTTTTATTAATATTGCTTCTATTTGAACGATTTCAACGATCTAAAATGCTTGAAAATACTTATTTTAGCAAAACAGCACGTTTTGAGCTTTAATCTGCGTTTTAACGCGTAAAACAGCGCATAAAACGACGAAATTTTTATTATTACCGTTTTTTATTAATATTGCGTCTATTTGAACGATTTCAACGATCTAAAATGCTTGAAAATGCTTATTTTTAGCAAAACAGCACGTTTTGAGCTTTAATCTGCGTTTTAACACGTAAACAGCATAAAAACGACGAATTTTTTATTATTCGTTTTTATTAATATTGCTTCTATTTGAACGATTTCAACGATCTAAAAATGCTTGAAAAATGCTTATTTTTAGCAAAAACAGCACGTTTTGAGCTTTTAATCTGCGTTTTTTAACGCGTAAAACAGCTTTATAAAACGACGGAAATTTTTATTATTCGTTTTTTTATTAATATTGCGTCTATTTAACGATTTTAACGATCTAAAATGCTTGAAAATGCTTATTTTAGCAAAACAGCACGTTTTGAGCTTTATTCTGCGTTTTAACGCGGTAAAACAACATAAAACGACGAAATTTTTATTATTCGTTTTTTATTTTGTGCGCGTCTATTTGAACGATTTCAACGATCTAAAATGCTTGAAAATGCTTATTTTAGCAAACAGCACGTTTGAGCTTTACAATCTGCGTTTTAACGCGTAAAACAGCATAAAACGACGAAATTTTTTATTATTCGTTTTTATTAATATTGCGTCTATTTGAACGATTTCAACGATCTAAAATGCTTGAAAATGCTTATTTTAGCAAACAATTTTTTACGTTTTTCAGCTTTATTCAGCGCAACGCGTAAAACAGCATAAAACGACGAAATTTTTTATTATTCGTTTTATTTTTTTGTGCGTCTATTTGAACGATTTCAAGCGATAAATGCTTGAAAATGCTTATTTTGAAGCCAGCGTTTTTGAGCTTTAATCTGCGTTTTAACGCGTAAAACAGCTTTTATAAAAACGACGAATTTTTTATTATTCGTTTTTATTAATATTTGCTTCTATTTGAACGATTTCAACGATCTAAAATGCTTGAAAATACTTATTTTAGCAAAACAGCGTTTTGAGGCTTTTTAATCTGCGTTTTAACGCGTAAAACAGCATAAAACGAGGAATTTCTTATTATTCGTTTTTATCAATATTGCTTCTATTTGAACGATTTCAACGATCTAAAATGCTTGAAAATGTCTTATTTTAGCAAAACAGCACGTTTTGAGGCTTTAATCTGCGTTTTAACGCGTAAAACAGCATAAAAACGACGAATTTTTAATATTCGTTTTTTTATTAATATTGCGTCTATTTGAACGATTTCAACGATCTACAAAAATGCTTGAAAATGCTTATTTTAGCAAAACAGCACGTTTTGAGCTTTAATCTGCCTTTTAACGCGTAAAACAGCAAAACGACGAAATTTTACGGTATTCGTTTTATTGTAGTGGCGAAAGCTTCTATTTGAACGATTTCAACGATCTAAAATGCTTGAAAATGCTTATTTTTAGCAAAACAGTACGTTTTTCAGCTTTAATCTGCATTTTAACGCGTAAAAACAGCATAAAAACGACGAAATTTTATTATTAGTTTTTATTAATGTGCGCCACTGTTGAACAATTTCAACGATCTATAATGCTTGAAAATGCTTGGTACAGCAAAACAGCACGTTTTGAGCTTGTCTGCGTTTTTTAACGCGTAAAACAGCATAAAACGACGAATTTTAATATTCGTTTTTTATTATGTGCGTCTATTTGAACGATTTCAACGATCTAAAATGCTTGAAAATGCTTATTTTTGCCAGCAAAACAGCACGTTTTGAGCTTTTAATCTGCGTTTTAACGCGTAAACAGCATAAAACGACCGAATTTTATTATTCGTTTTTTATTAATATTGCGTCTATTTGAACGATTTCAACGATCTAAAATCTTGAAAATGCTTATTTTAGCAGCAAAACAGCGCGTTTTGAGCTTTTATTCTGCGTTTTAACGCGTAAAACAGCATAAAACGACAAAATTTTTTATTATTCGTTTTATATTTTTATTGCGTCTGTTGAACGATTTCAACGATCTAAAATGCTTGAAAATACTTATTTAGCAAAACAGCACGTTTTGAGCTTTAATCTGTGTTTTAACGCGTAAAACAGCATAAAACGACGAATTTTTTATTATTCGTTTTTATTAATATTGCTTCTATTTGAACGATTTTAACGATCTAAAATGTAGCGAAAATGCTTATTTTATAAAACCAGCACGTTTGAGCTTTAATCTGCGTTTTTTAACGCGTAAACAACTTTATAAAAACGACGAAATTTTTATTATTGGATTTTTTATTAATATTGCGATCTATTTGAACGATTTCAACTTGATCACAAAATGCTTGAAAATGCTTATTTTAGCAAAACAGCACGTTTTGAGCTTTTAATCCTGCGTTTTAACGCGTAAACAACATAAAACGACGAATTTTATTATTCGTTTTTATTAATATTGCTTCTATTTGAACGATTTCCAGCTTGATCTAAAATGCTTGAAAATGCTTATTTTAGCAAAACAGCACGTTTTGAGCTTTTAATCTGCGTTTTTAACGCGTAAAGCAGCATAAAACGACAATTTTTTATTATTCGATTTTTTATTATGTGCTTCTATTTGGTGATTTCAACGATCTAAAATGCTTGAAAATGCTTATTTTAGCAAAACAGCACGTTTGAGCTTTTAATCTGCGTTTTAACGCGTAAAACAGCATAAAACGACGAATTTTTTTATTATTCGTTTTTATTAATATTGCGTCTATTTGAACGATTTCCAACGATCTAAAATGCTTGAAAATGCTTATTTTTAACAAAAACAGCACGTTTTTAGCTTTAATCTGCGTTTTAACGCGTAAAACAACATAAAACGACAATTTTATTATTCGTTTTATTAATATTGCGTCTATTTGAACGATTTCAACGATCTAAAATGCTTGAAAATGCATATTTTTAGCAAAACAGCACGTTTGAGCTTTTAATCTGCGTTTTAACGCGTAAAACAGCATAAAACGACGAATTTTAATATTCGTTTTTTATTAATATTGCGTCTATTTGAACATTTCAACGATCTAAAATGCTTGAAAATGCTTATTTTAGCAAACAGCACGTTTTGAGCTTTTAATCTGCGCTTTAACGCGTAAACAGCATAAAAACGACGAAAATTTTTTATTATTCGTTTTTATTAATATTGCTTCTATTTGAACGATTTCAACGATCTAAAATGCTTGAAAATGCTTATTTTTAGCAAAACAGTACGTTTTTCAGCTTTAATCTGCGTTTTAACGCGTAAAACAACATAAAACGACAGAAATTTTTATTATTCGTTTTTATTAATATTGCGTCTATTTGAACGATTTCAACGATCTAAAATGCTTGAAAATGCTTATTTTAGCAAAACAGCACGTTTTGAGCTTTTAATCAGCTTTTTAACGCGAAAAACAGCATAAAACGACAAAATTTTTTATTATTCGTTTTTATTTTTATTGCGTCTATTTGAACGATTTAAACGATCTAAAATGCTTAAAAATGCTTATTTTAGAAAAACCCAACTTTTTGACTTTAATCTGCGTTTTAACGCGTAAAACAGCAAAAAAACGACGTTTTTTTAAATTTTCTTTTTTTTAATATTGCTTCTATTTGGATTTCAACGTTTAAAATGTTTGAAAAGCTTTTTAGCAAAACAGCACGTTTTGAGTTTTAATCGCGTTTTAAGGGAAAAACAGCATAAAAACGACAAAATTTTTTTATTATTGTTTTTATTAATATTGCGTTTTTTAACGATTTCAACGATCAAAAATGCTTAAAAAATTTTTTAAAAACGACGTTTTGAGTTTTTTTCCGTTTAACGCAAAACAGCATAAAAACGACGAAATTTTTATTATTCGTTTTTTTTTTTTTATTGCGTCTATTTGAACGATTTCAACGATCAAAATGCGAAAATGTTTTTTTGCAAAACAGCACGTTTTATTTTAATCTGCGTTTTAACGCGAAAAACAGCAAAAAAAACACGAAATTTTTATTATTCGTTTTTATTAATATTGCGTCCATTTGAACGATTTCAACATCTAAAATATTTTAAAAAATGTTTATTTTAGCAAAACAGCACGTTTTGAGTTTTTAATCTGCTTTTTAACGCGTAGAACACATAAAAGCGAATTTTTATTATTCGTTTTATTAATATTGCTTCTATTTGAACGATTTCAACGATCAAAAATGTTGAAAATCTTTTTTTAGCAAACAGCACTTTTTGGGTTTAATCTGCTTTTTAACGCGAAAAACAGCAAAAAAACGACAAATTTTTTTTTTGTTTTATTAATATTGTTTTATTTGAACGATTTCAACGATCAAAAATGCTTGAAAATGCTTATTTTAGCAAAACAGCACGTTTTGAGTTTTAACGCGTTTTAACGCGTAAAACACATAAAACGACGTTTTTTATTATTCG
>NW_027048331.1:0-9914 GCF_025399875.1 Dalotia coriaria | reverse complement strand
TCAAATAGAGCATTATTAATAAAAACGAATAATAAAAAATCTGTTCAAGCCCCTTTTTTTTTTATGGCTGTTTTACGCGTTAAAACGCCCAGATTAAAAGCCTCAAAACGTGCTGTTTTGCTAAAATAATCATTTCGCTTTTTGATCTGAAATGTTAAATAGACGCAATATTAAAAAACGAAATAAAAATTTCGTCGTTTTTATGCTGTTTTACGCGTTAAACGCAGATTAAAGCTCAAAACGTGCTGTTTTGCTAAAATAAGCATTTTCAAGCATTTTAGATCGCTGAAATCGTTCAAATAGAAGAAATATTAATAAAAACGAATAAAAAAAAATTCGTCGTTTTATGCTGTTTTACGCGTTAAAACGCAGATTAAAGCTCAAAACGTGCTGTTTTGTTTTAAATAACATTTTCAAGCATTTTGGATCGTTGAAATCGTTCAAAGACGCAATATTAAAAAAAAACGAATAATAAAAATTTCGACGTTTTTATGCTGTTTTACGCGTTAAAACGCGGGTTAAAGCCAAAACGGCTGTTTTGCTAAAATAATCATTTTCAAGCATTTTAGATGGTTGAAATCGTTCAAATGAAGAAATATTAATAAAAAACGAATAATAAAAATTTCGTCGTTTTATGCTGTTTTACGCGTTAAAACGCAGATTAAAGCTCAAAACGTGCTGTTTTGCTAAAATAAGCATTTTCAAGCATTTTAGATCGTTGAAATCGTTCAAATAGAAGCAATATTAATAAAAACAAATAATAAAAATTCGCGTTTTATGCTGTTTTACGCGTTAAAACGCGGGTTAAAGCCAAAACGGGCTGTTTTGCTAAAATAATCATTTTCAAGCATTTAAATGGTTGAAATCGTTCAAATGACGCAATATTAATAAAAAACGAATAATAAAAAATTTCGTCGTTTTTATGCTGTTTTACGCGTTAAAACGCAGATTAAAGCTCAAAAGTGCTGTTTTCCCAAAAATAAGCATTTTCAAGCTTTTTAGATCGTTGAAATCGTTCAAATAGAAGCAATATTAATAAAACAAATAATAAAAATCTGTCTTTTTTATGCTGTTTTACGCTTTAAAAAACGCAGTTTAAAAAGCTCAAAACGTGCTGTTTTGCTAAAATAATCATTTTCAACCATTTTAAATCGTTGAAATCGTTCAAATAGACGCAATATTAATAAAACGAATAATAAAAAATTCGTCGTTTTATGTTGTTTTACGCGTTAAAACGCAGATTAAAAGCTCAAAAACGTGCTGTTTTGCTAAAATAATCATATTCAAGCATTTTAGATCGTTGAAATCGTTCAAATAGACGCAATATTAATAAAAAAACGAATAATAAGTAACGTCGCTTTTATGCTGTTTTTGCGCGTTAAAACGTTAGCATTGTGCTCAAAACGCGCTGTTTTGCCAAAATAATCATTTTCAAGCATTTAGATCGCTGAAATCGTTCAAATAGACGCGCAATATTAATAAAAACGAATAATAAAAATTTCGTCGTTTTATGCTGCTTTACGCGTTAAAACGTGCAGATTAAAAAGCTCAAAAACGTGCTGTTTGCTAAAAAATAAGCATTTTCAAAGCATTTTAGATCGTTGAAATTGTTCAAATAGAAGCAATATTAATAAAAAAAAAACGAATAATAAAAAATCTTCGTCGTTTTATGTTTTACGCGTTAAAACGCAGATTAAAGCTCAAAACGTGCTCTTTGCTAAAAATTATCATTGTCGCTATTTTAGATCGCTGAAATCGTTCAAATAGACGCAATATTACCAAAAACGAATAATGTACCCGTCGTTTTATGCTGCTTTTACGTTAAAACGCCGCAGATTAAAGCTCAAAACGTGCTGTTTTGCTGCTAAAATAAGCATTTTGAAGCATTTTAGATCGTTGGAACGTTCAAATAGAAGCAATATTAATAAAAAACGAATAATAAAAAATTCGTCGTTTTTACTGTTTGACGTTAAAACGCAGATTAAAAGCTCAAAACGTGCTGTTTTGCTAAAATGATCATTTTCAAGCATTTTAGATCGTTGAAATCGTTCAAATAGACGCAATATTAATAAAAAAACGAATAATAAAATTTTCGTCGTTTTATGCTGTTTTACGCGTTAAAACGCAGATTAAAGCCTTCAAAACATGCTGTTTTGCTAAAATAATCATTTTCAAGCACTTTTTAGATCGTTGAAATCGTTCAAATAGACGCGAATAATAATAAAAAACGAATAATAAAAATTTCAATGTTTTATGCCGTTTTATTAATGCTAAAACGCAGATTAAAGCTCAAAACGCTGTTTTGCTAAATAAGCATTTTCACATTTTAGATCGTTGAAATCGTTCAAATAGAAGCAATATTAATAAAACGAATAATAAAAATACCATTCGTTTTGGCGCTGTTTTACGCGTTAAACTTAGATTAAAGCTCAAACGTGCTGTTTTGCTAAAATAATCATTTTCAAGCATTTAGATCGCTGAAATCGTTCAAATAGACGCAATATTAATAAAAAACGAATAATAAAATTTCGTCGTTTTTATGTTGTTTACGCGTAGAAACGCAGATTAAAGCTCAAAAACGTGCTGTTTTGCTATGAATAAGTGATTTTCTGCCATTTTGTAGATCAAGCTGAAAATCGTTCAAATAGAGCCGGTTTTGTAAAAACGAATAATGTAAAAATCTGTCGTTTTTATGCCGCTTTTACGTTAAAACGCAGATTAAAGCCTGCAAACGTGCTGTTTTGCTAAAATAATCATTTTCTTCAAGCATTTTAGATCGTTGAAATCGTTCAAATAGACGCAATATTAATAAAACGAATAACAAAATTCGTCGTTTTATGCTGTTTTACGCGTTAAAACGCAGATTAAAGCTCAAAACGCTGTTTTGCTGGGTACGCAAATCATTTCACATTTTAGATCGTTGAAATCGTTCAAATAGACGCAATATTAATAAAACAAATGTAATAAAAAATTCCTCGTCGTTTTTATGCTTTCGTTTTACGCGTTAAAAACGCAGATTAAAAGCTCAAACGTGCTGTTTTGCTACTAAAAATAATCATTTTCAAGCATTTTAGATCGTTGAAATCGTTCAAATAGACGCAATATTAATAAAAACGAATAATAAAAAATTTCGTCGTTTTATGCTGTTTCACAAGCAAAACGCAGACAAGCTTAAACGTGCGTTGTTTTGCTAAAATAAGCATTTTCAAGCATTTTTAGATCGTTGAAATCGTTCAAATAGACGCAATATTAATAAAACGAATAACAAAAAAAATCTTCGTCGTTTTATGCCGTTTTACGCGTTAAAACGCAGATTAAAAGCTCTCAAACGTGCCGTTTTGCTAAAAATAAATCATATATTCAAGCATTTTAGGATCGTTGAAATCGTTCAAATAGACGCTAAATATTAATAAAAAAACGAATAATAAAAATGTTGTCGTTTTATGTTGCTCTTTTACGCGTTAAAACGCAGATTAAAGCTCAAAACGTGCCGTTTTTCTTAAAATAATCATTTTCAAGCACTTTAGATCGTTGAAATCGTTCAAATAGACGCGTAAATATGAATAAAAAACGAATAATAAAATTTCGTCGTTTTATGCTGTGTTTCCACGCGTTAAAACGCAGATTAAAGCCTCGCAAAACGTGCCGTTTTGCTGCACAAGCATTTTCTGCCATTTTAGATCGCTGAAATCGTTCAATTAGAAGCACCTAATAAAACGAACAATAAAAATTCCGTCGTTTTGCCGCCTTTACGCGCTAAAAACGCAGATCCAGCCTGCGCCGTTTTGCTAAAAATACCATTTTCGCCATTTGTGATCGTTGAAATCGTTCAAATAGACGCAATATTAATAAAAACGAATAATAAAAATTTTCGTCGTTTATGCTGTTTTACGAAAGTTAAAAACGCAGATTAAAAGCTCAAAACGTGCTGTTTTGCTAAAAATAAGCATTTCAAGAATTTTGTGATCGCTGAAATTCGGTCAAATAGAAGCAATATTAATAAAAACGAATAATAAAAATTCGTCGTTTTATGCTGTTTTACGCGTTAAAAACGCAGATTAAAGCTCTCAAAACGCCGTTTTGCTAAAATAATCATTTTCGCCATTTTGTGATCGTTGAAATCGTTCAGCCAGACGCAAATATTAATAAAAAAACGAATAATAAAAATTTCGTCGTTTCTTTTATGCTTTTTTTCGTTTTACGCGTTAAAAACGCAGTGATTAAAGCTCAAACGTGCTGTTTTGCTAAAATAAGCATTTTCAAGCATGTTAGATCGTTGAAATTGTTCAAATAATAGCATAAATATTAATAAAAACGAACAATAAAAAAATTCCGTCGTTTTTATGCTGTTTTACGCGTTAAAACGCAGATTGTAAAGCTCAAAACGTGCTCTTTTGCTAAAATTATCATTGTCAAGCATTTTAGATCGTTGAAATCGTTCAAATAGACGCAATATTACTAAAAACGCTGAATAATAAAAATTTTCGTCGTTTTATGCTGCTTTACGCGTTAAAACGCAGGATTTCAAACGCGCTGTTTTGCTGCAGCCATTTTCAAGCATTTTAGGATCGTTGAAATCGTTCAAATAGGAAGCAATATTAATAAAAACGAATAATAAAAAATTCGTCCGTTTTTTTGCTGTTTGACGCGTTAAAACGCAGATTAAAGCTCAAACGTGCTGTTTTGCTAAAATGTGATCATTTTCAAGCATTTTGTGATCACCGTTGAAATCGTTCAAATAGACGCAACATTAATAAAAAACGAATAATAAAAATTTCGTCGTTTTATAAAGCGTTTTACGCGTTAAAACGTGCAGATTAAAGCTCAAAACATGCTGTTTTGCTGCACAATCATTTTCGCTAATTTGCGATCGCTGAAACCGTTCAACAGACGCACATTAATAAAACGAATAATAAAAATTTCGTCGTTTTATGCTGTTTTACTACGCAAAAACGCAGATTAAGCTCAAAACGTGCTGTTTTGCCAAAATAAGCATTTTCAAGATTTTAGATCGTTGAAAATCGTTCAAATAGACGCAATATTAAATGAAAACCAAATAATAAAAGTAGCCCGTCGTTTTATAAGGCGTTTCACGCGTTAAACGCAGTGATTAAAGCTCAAACGCTGTTTTGCTAAAAATAATCATTTTCAAGCATTTCAGATCGTTGAAATCGTTCAAATGACGCAATATTAATAAAACGAATAATAAAATTTCGTCGTTTTATGCTGTTTTACGCGTTGAAACGCAGATTAAAAGCTCAAACGTCCTGTTTTGTTGTGAATGGGCATTTTCAAGCATTGTGGTGATCGTTGAAATGTCGTTCCTCAAATAAAGCAATATTGTTCAAATAATAAAAAATTCGTCGTTTTATGCTGTTTTACGCGTTAAAGCGCAGATTAAAGCTCAAAACGTGCTGTTTTGCTAAAATAATCATTTCAAGCATTTTAGATCGTTGAAATCGTTCAAATAGATAAAAATATTAATAAAAACGAATACAAAAATTTCGTCGTTTTATGCTGTTTTACGCGTTAAAACGCATTTCAAACGTGCTGTTTTGCTAAAATAATCTTAATATTCAAGAATTTAGATCGTTGAAATCGTTCAAATAGACGCAATATTAATAAAAACGAATAATAAAAATTTCGTCGTTTTATGCTGCGTTTTGCGTTAAAAACGCGGGTGATTGGAAGCTCAAAACGTGCTACGTGCTAAAAATAAGCATTTTCAAGAATTTCTAGACTGCCGAAAACCGTTCAAATTGAATATTAATAAAAACGAATAATGTACCCGTCGTTTTATGCTGTTTTACGCGTTAAAACGCAGATTAAAGCTCAAAAACGTGCTCTTTTGCTGCTAAAATGCTTACTTTCAAGCATTTTAGATCGTTGAAATCGTTCAAATTGACGCAATATTAATAAAAACGAATAATAAAAATTCCGTCGTTTTTATGCCGTTTTACGCGTTAAACGCAGATTAAAAAGCTCAAACGTGCTGTTTTGCTAAAATAATCATTTTCAAGCATTTTAGATCGCTGGAAATCGTTCAAATAGACGCATTATTTACCAAAAACGAATAATAAAAATTTCGTCGTTTTATATGTTTTACGCGTTAAAACGCAGATTAAAGCTCAAAACGTGCTGTTTTGCTAAAATAAGCATTTTCAAGTATTTTAGATCGTTGAAATCGTTCAAATAGAAGCAATATTAATAAAACGAATAATAAAAGTTGTCGTTTTTATGCTGTTTTACGCGTTAAAACGCAGATTAAAAGCTCAAAACGTGCTGTTTTGCCAAAATAATCATTTTCAAGCATTTTAGATCGTTGAAATCGTTTAAATAGACGCAATATTAATAAAAAAAACGAATAATAAAAAATTTCGTGGTTTTTATGCTGTTTTACGCGTTAAAACGCAGATTAAAAGCTCAAACGTGCTGTTTTGCTAAAATAAGCATTTTCAAAGCATTTAGATCGCTGAAATCGTTCAAATATACATTAATAAAAAACGAATAATAAAAATTCGTCGTTTTATAAGCGTTAAAAACGCAGATTAAAGCTCAAAAACGTGCTGTTTTGCAAAAAATAACTATTTTCAAGAATTTTAGATCGTTGAAATCGTTCAAAATAGACGGCAATATTACCAAAACGAATAATAAAAATTCGTCGTTTTATGCTGTTTTACGCGTTAAAAACGCAGATTAAAGCTCAAAAACGTGCTGTTTTGCTAAAATAATCATTTTCAAGCATTTTAGATCGTTGAAACCGTTCAACAGACGCAATTAATAATAAAAAACGAATAATAAAAATCTTCTGTCGTTTTATGCTGTTTTACGCGTTAAAATGCAGATTAAAAGCTCAAAAACGTGCTGTTTTGCTAAAAATAAGCATTTTCAAGCATTTATCGTTGAAATCGTTCAAATAGAAGAACATAATAAAAACGAATAATAAAAATTCGTCGTTTGCATGCTGTTTTACGCGTTAAACGCAGATTAAAGCTCAAAACGCTGTTTTGCTAAAATAATCATATTCAAGCATTTTAGATCGCTGAAATCGTTCAAATAGACGCAATATTAATAAAACGAATAATAAAAATTTCGTCGTTTTATGCTGTTTTACGCGTTAAACGCAGATTAATGCTCAAAACGTGCTGTTTTGCTAAAATAAGCATATTCAAGAATTTTATGATCGTTGAAATCGTTCAAATAGAAGCAATATTAATAAAAACGAATAATGCAATTCGTCGTTTTATGCTGCTTCATGTTAAAACGCAGATTAAAAGCTCAAAAACGTGCTGTTTTGCTATGTTAATCATTTTCGCAAGCATTTTAGATCGTTGAAATCGTTCAAATAGACGCGCAATATTAATAAAAACGAATAATAAAAATTTCGTCGTTTTATGCTGCTTTACGCGTTAAAACGGCAGATAAAGTCAAAACGTGCTGTTTTGCTGGCACAGTTACTTTCTTGGGCATTTTAGATCGCTGAAATTGTTCGCTAAATAGAAGCAATATTAACAAAGTCTAAATAATAAAAAATTCGTCGTTTTAGTGCTGCTGTTTTACGCGTTAAACGCAGATTAAAGCTCAAAACGTGCTCTTTTTTGCTAAAAATTATCATTGTCAAGCATTTTGTGATCGTTGAAATCGTTCAAATAGACGCAATATTACTAAAAAACGAATAATAAAAATTTCGTCGTTTTTATGCTGCTTTTTACGCGTTAAAACGCAGATTAAGCTCAAAACGTGCTGTTTTGCTAAAATACATTTTCAAGCATTTTAGATCAAGTTGAAATCGTTCACAAATATAATATTAATAAAAACGAATAATAAAATTCGTCGTTTTTTGTTGCTTCGAACGCGTTAAAACGTGATTAAAAGCTCAAACGTGTTGTTTTGCTAAAATGATCATTTTCAAGCATTTTAGATCGTTGAAATCGTTCAATAGACGCAATATTAATAAAAAAACGAATAATAAAAATTTCGTCGTTTTGCCGTTTTACGTTAAAACGTAGATTAAAAGCTCAAACATGCTGTTTTGCTAAAAATAATCTCAGTTTCTCAAGCACTTTAGATCGTTTGAAATCGTTCAAATAGACGCAATATTAATAAAAAAACGAATAATAAAAATTTCGTCGTTTTATGCTGTTTTACACGTTAAAAACGCAGATTAAAAGCTCAAAACGTGCTGTTTTGCTAAAATAAGCATTTTCAAGCATTTTAGACACTGCTGAAATCGTTCAACAGACGCAAATATTAATAAAAAAAACGAATAATAAAAATTCGTCGGGAGTTTTATGCTGTTTTACGCGTTAAAACGCAGACAAGCTCAAACGTGCTGTTTTGCTAAAAATAATTCCATTTTCAAGCATTTTAGATCAAGTTGAAATCGTTCAAATAGACGTACATAATAAAAACGAATAATAAAAAATTTCAGTCGTTTTATAAGCTGGTTTTACGCGTTGAAACGCAGATTAAAGCTCAAAACGTCCTGTTTTGCTAGAATACATTTTCAAAGCATTGTAGATCGTTGAAATCGTTCAAATAGAAATAGAGTTAAAAAAAACGAAATAATAAAAAAAATTGTCAAGCTTTTATGCTGTTTCTTTACGCGTTAAAAGCGCAGATTAAAGCTCAAAACGTGCTTTCAAGGTTTTGGTTAAAAATAATCATTTTCAAGCATTTTAGATCGTTGAAATCGTCTAAATAGATGCAAAATATTAATAAAAACGAATAATAAAAAATTTCGTCGTTTTTATGCTGTTTTACGCGTGTTAAATGTAGATTAAAAGCTCAAAACGTGCTGTTTTGCTAAAATAATCTTATTCAAGAATTTATCGCTAAATACCACACACACACACACACACACACACACACACACACACACACACACACACACACACACACACACACACACACACACACACACACACACACACACACACACACACACACACAATTGTTCAAATAGACGCAATATTAATAAAAACGAATAATAAAAACCCCTTTTTTGTTTTTACGCGTTAAAACGCAGATTAAAAGCTCAAACGTTTTTTTCTAAAATAAGCTTTTTCAAGAATTTTGACGTCGAAACGTTCAAATTGAAGCAATATTAATAAAACGAATAAAAAAAAATTCGTCTTTTTTATGTGTTTACGCTTAAAACGCAAAAGCTCAAAAGGGCTTTTTTTGCTAAAAAAACATTTTCAAGCTTTTTAGATCGTTAAACGTTCAAATTGACGCAATATTAAAAAAAACAATAAAAAAAAAATTGTCGTTTTTGTTGTTTGCTTTAAAACGCAAAAAAGCTCAAAAGGGCTGTTTTGTAAAAAATCATTTTCAAGCATTTTAGATCGTTGAAATCGTTCAAAAGACGATTTATTAAAAAAACGAATAATAAAAATTTCGTCGTTTTATGTGTTTTACGCGAAAACGCGATTGTAAAAACGTGCTTTTTTGCTAAAATAAGCATTTTCAAGTATTTTAGATCGTTGAAATCGTTAAAAATAGAAAATTTTAAAAAAAACGAATAATAAAAAAGTTGGTTTTTATGTTTTTTTACGCGTTAAAACGCAGATTAAAGCTCAAAACGGCTGTTTTGCCAAAAAATCATTTTCAAAATTTTAGACGTTAAAACGTTTAAATAGACGCAAATTAAAAAAAACGAATAAAAAAAATTTCGGGTTTTTTTTTTTACGCTTTAAAAACGCAGATTAAAGCTTAAAGGGCTGTTTTGCTAAAATAAGATTTTCAACATTTTAGACGTTAAAACGTTCAAAGAAGAAAATTTAAAAAAAAACGAATAAAAAAAAATTCGTCTTTTTTATGTTTTTTTACGCGTTAAAACCGATTAAAGCTAAAAAGGGCGTTTTGCAAAATAATCTTTTTCAAAATTTTAACTTAAAACGAAAAACCCAAAA
>NW_027048330.1:0-9924 GCF_025399875.1 Dalotia coriaria | reverse complement strand
ATCAAAAATTTTTAACGATTTTTCGAAAACCGATCTAAAATTTTTAAAAATGATTATTTTAAACAAAAAGCACGGAGTTTTAATCTGCTTTTTAACGCGAAAACAGATAAAACGACGAAATTTTTATTATTCTTTTTTTATTAATATTGCGTCTATTTTGAACGATTTCAACGATCTAAAATGCTTGAAATTTGATTATTTGCAAAACATCACGTTTTGAGTTTAATCTGCGTTTTCAACGAAACATGGCAAAACGACTTTGAAATTTTATATTCGTTTTATTAATACTGCGTCTATTTGAACGATTTTCAACGATCTAAAATGCTTGAAATGATTATTTTAGCAAAACATCACGTTTTATTTTAATCTGCGTTTTAACGCGTAAAACCATCGAAATAAAACGACAAATTTTTTATTATTTTTTTATTAATATTGCTTTATTTGGACGATTTCAACGATCTAAAATGCTTGAAAATGCTTATTTTAGCAAAACAGCACGTTTTGAGCTTTTAATCGCGTTTTAACTGTAAAAAATAAAACGACGAAATTTTTATTATTCGTTTTTATAATATTGCGTCTATTTGAACGATTTCAACGATCTAAAATGCTTGAAAATGATTTTTTAGCAAAACAGCATTTTGAGCTTTAATTCTTTTATTAAACGCATAAAATGACGAACTTTTATTATTCGTTTTTATTCATATTGCTTCTATTTGAAACGATTTTCAACGATCTAAAATGCTTGTAAAATGTTATTTTAGCAAAACAGCACGTTTGAGCTTTTAATCTGCGTTTTAACGTAAACAGCATAAAACGACGAAATTTTTATTATTCGTTTTTTTAATTTATCTATTTGAACGATTTCAACGATCTAAAAAGCTTGAAAATGATTATTTTAAGCAAAACAGCGTTTTGAGCTTTAATCTGCGTTTTAACGCGTAAAAACATAAAAACGACGAATTTTTTCATTTTTATTAATATTTCATTTGAACGATTTCAACGCATCTAAAATGCCGAAATGCTTATTTTAGCAAAACAGCACAGTTTGAGTTTTAATCTGCGTTTTAACGCGTAAAACAGCATAAAACGATTTAAATTTTATTATTCGTTTTTTATTAATATTGCGTCAATTTGAACGATTTCAACGATCTAAAATGCTTGAAAAATGATTATTTTAGAAACAGCACGTTTTGAGCTTTAATCTGCGTTTTTAACGCGTAAAACAGCAAAAAAAGACGAAATTTTTTATTATGTTTTTTATAAATTGCGTCTATTTGAACGATTTCAACGATCTAAAATGCTTGAAAATGATTATTTTAGCAAAAAGCACTTTTTGAGCTTTAATCTGCGTTTTAACGCGTAAAAAGCATAAAAGACTTTTTAATTTTTCGTTTTTATTAATATTGCTTCATTTGAACGATTAACGATCAAAAAATGCTTGAAAATGCTTTTTTTTAGCCAGCACGTTTTGAGCTTTAATCTGCGTTTTAACGCAAAACGCATAAAACAAAAATTTTTTTATTATTCGTTTTTTTTTTAAATATTGCGTCTATTTGAACGATTTAACGATCTAAAATGCTAAAATGATTATTTTAGCAAAACAGCACGTTTTGAGTTTAATCTGCGTTTTAACGCGTAAAACGCTAAAAACGACGAATTTTTTATTATTCGTTTTTTTTTAATATTGCCCATTTGAACGATTTCAACGATCTAAAATGCTTGAAAATGATTATTTTAAAAAACAGCACTTTTTGAGCTTTAATCTGCGTTTTAAGGGAAAAAAACAGCAAAAAAACGACGAAATTTTTATTATTCTTTTTTTATTAATATTGCGTCTATTTGAACGATTTCAACGATCTAAAAAAAAACGACAATTTTTTTTATTGGGTTTTTTTATTAATTGCTTCTATTTGAACGATTTCAACGATTTCTAAAAATCCCCTTTTTCCCCGCGAAAAAACAGCATAAAACGACGAAATTTTTATTATTCGTTTTTTTAAATTTTTGGCTATTTGAACGATTTCAACGTCTAAAATGCTTGAAAATGATTATTTTAGAAAACAGCACGTTTTGATTTTTAATCTGCGGGAACGCAAAAAACACATGAAAACGACGAATTTTTATTATTCGTTTTTAAATATTGTTCATTTGAACGATTTCAATGATCTAAAATGCTTGAAAATGTTATTTTAGAAAAAGCACGGGCTTTAATCTGCTTTTTTTAACGCGTAAAAAACATAAAACGACGAAATTTTATTATTCGTTTTATTAATATTGCGTCTATTTGAACGATTTCAACGATCTAAAATTTTGAAAATGATTATTTTAGCAAAACAGCACGTTTTGAGTTTTAATCTGCGTTTAACGCGTAAAACAGCAAAAACGACAATTTTTTATTCTTTTTTTATTAATATTGCGTCTATTTGAACTTTTTCAACGATCAAAAGCGAAAATGATAATTTTAAAACAGCACGTTTTGGTTAATTGCGTTTTAACGCGTAAACAGCAAAAAAAAGACGTTTTATTTTTCTTTTTATTAATATTGCGTCTATTTGAACGATTTCAACGATCAAAATGCTTAAAAATGATTATTTTGCAAAACAGCACGTTTTGAGGATCTGCGTTTAACGCGAAAACAGCATAAAAACGACAAATTTTTTTTATTATTTGTTTTTTTTAAAATTTTTTATTTGAACGATTTCAACGTTAAAATGTTTGAAAATGTTTTATTTTAGAAAAACAGCACTTTTTGAGTTTAATCTGCGTTTTAACGCGAAAAAACAGCATAAAAACGACGAAATGACAAATTTTTTTATTATTCGTTTTTATTAATATTGCTTCTTTTTTGAACGATTTAAACGATCTAAAATGCTTAAAAAGCTTTTTTTAGAAAAAAACAGCACTTTTTGGGAGCTTTTAATCTGCTTTTTGGCTTAAAACAGCAAAAAAACGACGAAATTTTATTATTCGTTTTTATTAAAAATTTGCGTCTTTTCCAACGATTTCAACGACCCAAAAAATGCTTGAAAATTTTTTATTTTAGCAAGACAGAACATTTTGGGGTTTTAATCTGCTTTTTTAACGGGGAAAAAAACAGCATAAAACGACGAATTTTTTATTATTCTTTTTTTATTAATATTGCTTCTATTTGAACGTTTCAACGATCAAAAAATGCTTGAAAATGCTTTTTTTAAAAGCAAAACAGCACTTTTTTGAGCTTTAACCTGCGTTTTAACGCGTAAAACAGCATAAAAACGACAAAATTTTTTATTATTCGTTTTTTTTTAAATATTGCTTCTATTTGAACGATTTCAACGATCTAAAATGCTTGAAAATGCTTATTTTAGCAAAACAGCACTTTTTTGAGTTTTTAATCTGCTTTTTAAGGGTAAAACAGCAAAAAAACGAGGGGAAATTTTTTTATTATTCTTTTTTTATTAATATTGCGTCTATTTGAACGATTTCAACGATCAAAAAATGCTTGAAAATGATTTTTTTAAAAGAAAAACTTTTGGTTTTGAGTTTTAATCCCGTTTTAATGCGAAAAAACAGCAAAAAAACGCCCAATTTTAATTATTCTTTTTTTATTAATATTGCTTCTATTTGAACGATTTCAACGATCTAAAATGCTTGAAAATGCTTATTTTAGAAAAACAGCACGTTTTGAGTTTTTAATCTGCGTTTTAACTCGAAAAACAGCAAAAAAACGACAAAATTTTTTTATTATTCTTTTTTTATTAATATTGCGTTTTTGAAGGGATTTCAACGACTAAAATGCTTAAAAATGATTTTTTAAAAAGCAAAACAGCCCCTTTTGGGAGTTTTAATCTGCGTTTTACCGCGAAAAACAGCATAAAAACGACAATTTTTTTTTTTTTTTCCCCTTTTTTTTGGGTTTTTTTTTTTAACCCTTTAAAAATTTTGGGCCCCTTTTAAAAAGGTTTTTTTAACCAAATTTTTTTTAAAACAAAAAAAAAAATTTTTTTTTTTTTAAAAAATTTTGGGGTTTTTGGTTTTAAATTAAAAAAAAAAAAAATTTTTTTAAAAATTTTTTTTTTTTTAAAAGCTTTTCAAAAAACCCAAAAATTAAAAAAAAAATTTTTTTTTTAAAAAAATTTTTTAAACCCCAAAAAAAAAAAGGGGAAAAAAATTTTTGTTTTTTTTTTTAAAAAAAAAATCAAAAAAAAAAATTTTTTTTTAAAAAAGGTTTAATTTCCCCAAAAAAAAAAATTTTTTAAAAAAAATTTTTTTTTTTTTTTTTAAAAAAACCAAAAAACCTTTTTTTTTTTTAAAAAATTTTTTTTTAAAACCCCTTTTTTTAAAAATTTAAAAAATTTTAAAACCCAAAAAACCCTTTTTTTCCCTTTTTTTTAAAGGGAAAAAAACCAAAAAAACCTTTTTTTTTTTTTAAAAAATTTTTTTTAATTCGTTTTTAAAAAAAAAAAAAATTTTAATTTTTTTTTTTTGCTCTATTTAACGATTTCAACAATCTAAAATGCTTGAAAATTTATTTTAGAAAAAACAGCACGTTTTGAGCTTTAATCGCGTTTTAACGGTAAAAAGAATAAAACGACGAAATTTTTTATTATTCGTTTTTAAAATATTGCGTCTATTTGAACGATTTCAACGATCTAAAATGCTTAAAAATATTTTTTTAGCAAAACGCACGTTTTAGTTTTAATCTGCTTTTAACGCTAAAAAGCATAAAACGAAATTTTTTTTAATTCGTTTTTTTTAAATATTGCCCCATTTGAACGATTTCAACATCAAAAATGCTTAAAAATGCTTGTAGCAAAACAGCAGTTTAAACTACTTTTTTAACGCGTAAAAATAAAACGACAATTTATATTTCGCTTATTAATATTGCTCTATTTAACGATTTCAACGATCAAAATGCTTAAAATCTTTATTTTAGCAAAACAGCACGTTTTAGCTTTAATTTTTTAACGTTAAAAAGCATAAAAACGACAAATTTTATTATTCGTTTTAATTTGCTCATTTGAACGATTTCAACGATTAAATGCTTAAATGATATAAGCAAAAAAGCACGTTTTGAGTTTTAATCTGCGTTTTAACGCGTAAACAGCATAAAAAAAATTTTATCTTTTATTAATATTGCGTCTTGAAACGATTTCCAACGATCTAAAATGCTTTAAAGTATTTAGCAAAACGCATTTTTGAGTTTTTAATTGCGTTTTAAGCTAAAACAGCATAATAACGACGAAATTTTTATTATCTTATTTATTGCTCATGAACGTTTTCAACATTAAATGCTTGAAAATTATTTTAAAAACGAAGCATTTTTTTTAATTCGTTTTTATAAACGCATTAACTTTAACGAAAATTTTATTATTCGTTTTATTTATATTGCGTCTATTTGAACGATTTCAGATCTAAAATGCTTGAAAATGCTTATTTTAAAAAAAACTTTTGAGTTTTTAATCGTGCTTTTAACGCTTAAAACAGCATAAAAGCGAAATTTTATTATTAGTTTTATTAATATTGCTTCTATTTGAACGAATTAACAGCTAAAATGCTTCGAATGCTTTTATTTTAGCATAATTTGTTTTAGTTACATTCGCTTTAAGCTGAAAAGCATTTTACAAAATTTATTCTTTTTTAATTGCGTTTTTGAACGATTTCAAAGATCTAAAAATGCTTGAAAATGATTATTTTAGCAAAACAGCAGTTTTTTAATTGCGTTTAAAAGCTTAAAAATAACGAAATTTTATTTTCTTTTTATTTTTGCTTTTTAACGATTTCAACGATCTAAAATGCTTTATATTATTTTAAAAAACTTTGAGCTTTAATTGCGTTAACACGATAAATGTTAAAAGCTAATTTTTATTATTCGTTTTTATTATTGCTCTATTTGAACGATTTCACAGATCAAAAACTTGAAAATTATTATTTTAGCAAACAGCACGTTTTGAGTTTAATCTACGTTTACGCGAAAATCAGCATTAAAAAACGACGAATTTTTTATTATTCGCTTTTTATTATAGCTTCTATTTAAACGATTTCATGATCTAAATGCTTGAAAATTTTATTTTAGCAAACAGCAGTTTTGAGTTTAATCTGCGTTTTAACGCGTAACAGCATAAAACGCACGAAATTTTTATTATTGTTTTTATTAATATTGCATCTATTTGAACGATTTCAACAATTAAAATGCTTGAAAATGCTTATTTTAGCAAGACAGGCCTTTTGAGCTTTAAATCTGAAGTTTAACGCGTAAAAACAAAAACGATGATTTTTATTATTCGTTTTATTAATACTGTTTCATGAACGATTTCAATATCTAAAATGCTTTGAAAATGCTTTATTTTAGCAAACATCAATGCTTTGAGCTTTAATCTGCGCTTTAACGCTTTAAAACAGCATAAAAACGACGAAATTTTTTATTCGTTTTATTAATATTGCGTCTATTTGAACGATTTCACGTATCTAAAATTGTCTGAAAATGATTATTTTCAGCAAAACAGCACGTTTTGAGCTTTAATCTGCGTTTTACCGCGTAAAACAGCATAAAAACGACGAATTTTTATTATTCGTTTTTATTAATACGTTTTATTTTGAACGATTTCAACGATCTAATGTTTGAAATGCTTTTAGCAAAACAAAACGTTTGAGCTTTTAACTGCGTTTTAACGCTAAAACAGCATAAAACGGACGAAATTTTAAATCGTTTTAATATTGCGTCTATTTGAACGATTTAACGATTCAAATGCTTGAAAATGATTATTTAGCAAAACAGCACGTTTTGAGCTTAATCAGCGTTTTAACGCGTAAACAGCATAAACGAGAAATTCATTATTCGCATTTTTAATATTGTTTATTTGAAGATTTCACATTAAATGCTTGAAAATGTTATTTTAGCAAAACGTACGTTTTGAGCTTTAATCTGCGTTTTACCGCGTAAAACAAAGCATAAAACGACGAATTTTATTATTCGTTTTTTATTAATATTGCTTTTATTTGAACGATTTCAACGATCTAAAATGCTTGAAAATGCTTATTTTAGCAAAACAGCACGTTTTGAGCTTTTAATCTGCGTTTTAACGCGTAAAAACAGCATAAAAACGACGAAATTTTTATTATTCGTTTTTATTAATATTGCTTCTATTTGAACGATTTCAACGATCTAAAAATTTTGAAAATGCTTATTTTAGCAAAAACAGTACGTTTTGAGCTTTAATCTGCGTTTTAACGCGTAAAACAGCAGAAAAACGACGAAATTTTTATTATTCGTTTTTATTAATATTGCGTCTATTTGAACGATTTCAACGATCTAAAATGCTTGAAAAATGATTATTTTAGGAAAATAGCACGTTTGAGCTTTAATCTGCGTTTTAACGCGTAAAACAGCATAAAAACGACGAATTTTTGCGATTCGTTTTTATTAATATTGCGTCTATTTGAACGATTTCAACGATCTAAAATGCTTGAAAATGATTATTTTAGCAAAACAGCACGTTTTGAGCTTTAATCTGAGTTTTAACGCGTAAAACAGCATAAAACGACGAAATTTTTATTATTCGTTTTTATTAATATTGCGCCTATTTGAACGATTTCAACGATCTAAATTGCTTGAAAATGATTATTTTAGCAAAACAGCACGTTTTGAGCTTTAATCTGCGTTTTAACGCGTAAAACAGATAAAACAACGAATTTTTATTATTCGTTTTTATTAATATTGCGTCTATTTGAACGATTTCAACGATCTAAAATCCCGAAAATGAATTTTAAAAACAGCACGTTTTGAGCTTTAATCTGCGTTTTAACGCGTAAAACAATAAAAACGACAAAATTTTTATTATTCGTTTTTATTAATATTGCGTCAATTTGAACGATTTCAACGACTAAAATGCTTAAAATGATTATTTTAGCAAAACAACGTTTTGAGTTTTAATCTGCGTTTTAACGTAAAACAGCAAAACGACGAATTTAATTCGTTTTTATTAATATTGCTTCATTTGAACGATTTCAACGATCTAAAATGCTTGAAATGTTATTTTAGCAAAACAGTAGGGTTTTGAGTTAATCTGCGTTTTAACGCAAAACAGCATAAAAACGACGAAATTTTTATTTTTCCCGTTTTTATTAAATTGCGTCTATTTGAACGATTTCAACGATCTAAAATGCTTGAAAAGATTATTTTAGCAAAACAGACGTTTTGAGTTTTAATCTGCGTTTTAACGCGTAAAACAGCAAAAAAACGACGAAATTTTTATTATTCGTTTTTATTAATATTGCGTCATTGAACGATTTCAACGATCTTAAAATGCTTGAAAATATTATTTTGAAAAAAGCACGTTTTGAGCTTTAATCTGCTTTTTAAACGCGTAAAACAGCATAAAACGACGAAATTTTTATATTCTTTTTTATTAATTTGCGTCTATTTGAACGATTTCAACGATCTAAAATGCTTGAAAATATTATTTTAGCAAAACAGCACGTTTTGAGCTTAATCTGCGTTTTAAGCTAAAACAGCATAAAACGACGAATTTTATTATTCGTTTTTATTAATATTGCTTATTTGAACGATTTCAACGATCTAAAGCTTGAAAATGTTATTTTAGAAAACAGACGTTAGCTTTAATCTGCGTTTTAACGCAAAACAGCATAAAACGACGATTTTTTTTTAATTCGTTTTTAAATTTTGGTCTATTTAAAACGATTTCAACGATCTAAAATGTTTGAAAATGATTTTGCAAACAACGTTTTGAGCTTAATCTGCGTTTTAACGCGTAAAACAGCAAAAAAACGACGAATTTTATTATCGTTTTTTTTTATTGTTTTATTTGAACGATTTCAACGATCAAAATGCTTGAAAATGTTTTATTTTGCAAAAATTAGTTTTGAGCTTTAATCTGCGTTTTAACGCGTAAAACAGCATAAAAACGACGAAATTTTTATTATTCGTTTTTATTAATATTGCGTCTATTTGAACGATTTCAACGATCTAAAAAATGCTTGAAAATGTTTTTTTTAGCAAAACAGCACGTTTTGAGCTTTTAATCTGCTTTTTAACGCGTAAAACAGCATAAAACGGCGGAAATTTTTATTATTCGTTTTTTAAAATTGCGTCTATTTGAACATTTCAACGATCTAAAACGCTTGAAAATGATTATTTTAGCAAAACAGCACGTTTTGAGTTTTAATCTGCGTTTTAACGCGTAGAACAGCATAAAAACGACGAATTTTTATTATTCGTTTTTTTAATATTGGTAAATTTTGGGAACGATTTCAACGATCTAAAATGCTTGAAAATGATTATTTTAGCAAAACAGACGTTTTGAGTTTAACATTTAACGCGTAAAACAGCATAAAACGACAAATTTTTTATTATTCGTTTTATTAATATTGTTCTATTTAAAACGATTTCAACAATCTAAATGCTTTGAAAAACCTATAAAAACAGACGTTTTGAGCTATAATCTGCGTTTTAACGCGTAAAACAGCATAAAAACGACAAAATTTTTTATTATTCTTTTTTTATTAATATTGCGTCTATTTGAACGATTTCAACGATCTAAAATGCTTGAAAATGCTTATTTTATAAACAGAGTTTTGAGTTTTAATCTGCGTTTTAACGCGTAAAACAGCATAAAAACGACGAATTTTTTAAATATTCTTTTTTTATTAATATTGCGTCTATTTCAACGATTTCAACGATCTAAAATGCTTGAAAATGATTATTTTAAAACGAGGTTTTGAGCTTTAATCTGCGTTTTAAGCGTAAAACAGCATAAAAACGACGAATTTTATTATCTGTTTTTATTAATATGCTTCTATTTGAACGATTTCAACGATTTAAATTTTTTAAAATGCTTTTTTAAAAAACAGCCGGATTTAACCCTGCTTTTAAGCAAAACAGCAAAAAAGTTTTTAATTTTTTTTTTTAAATTTTTTTAAAAAAAA